>NW_025858245.1:475207-684518 GCF_002878395.1 Capsicum annuum
GGTGTGATTCTTAGAAGTCATCCTTGCATTCCAGAACTATGTAGCCAATATAGGTTGAGACATCAACACTGTCCGATGAGGGTTGATGAGGTGGATAAGCACTGTTAGATAAGGGCCTCACGGTTCTCGTATAGAGGACGCTATCAGATGAGGGTCGCCCACATCTTGTCCTTACCGATGGTGCAATATTGACACCCTTCCAGTTGAGGTTACAGATTGGACCCCAACTCAGCTATAATGGCATATCAAGGGCATGTCAGTTAGATAACTACTTCCTACAGTTTTATGTTACAGAATTAGGACTGTCAGATATAGTCAATCAGTCTCAATAATAGAACTCAGATAGTTCTTCAGATTTTAGGACTGTTTGTTACAGTCAACTCAGATATAGTACGGAACTCAGATAGTTTCATCAGATTTAGGACTGTCAGATATAGTCACTCATGTTATCAGTTATATTCAGATTCAGTAATCATGTTATCACAGTATTAGTGTCAGTTGTTATGTCTTATGTATGTATTCTCATGCTCATGATAGTTAGTCAGTAATTATTATTGTTCATGCATATAAACCCCATGTATTCAGCCTACCTCACATGCATACCAGTACATTCAAAGTACTGATGCATTTGCGCTATGGTGTCTTATACCATTGGTTTAGAGCCACGAGCTCCAGAGCAACAGTAGATTCCAGATATCCGCAGACAGAGTTAGAAGTGATTCCTCATCTTTCAAGGACATGATTATTTCCCTATTATCTCATTAGTCAGTTTATTAGTTGGAGTTAATTGGGGACATATCCCATCAACTCCTTAATTAGACAGTTTAGTCAGTTAGAGGCTTTCTAAACTATCATGTTTCAGACTTTAGTATGTTCAGTTTTGTTTTGGGTATTCTATTCCCCACACAGATGTTATATAATTCAGATCATGTTCAGTATTGAACCTTATGGCCTTTTAGTTATGTTTCCACATTATAAAGTATTTTATGCATTATAAAGGTACAAATATCAGTCATGGGTTAGCTTGTGGTCCTTCGGGGTCATGAGCATCGTGTAACGTTTCAGGTACCAAATCTGGGGCGTTACAGTAGCAAATAGAGTTTTTGAATTGTAAATTAAAAATAAAATCAATAATGCATAAAAATAAAAGTATTGAGACAATCAATGGATAAAAATTCAGGGTTAAAGCACTTCGAACAATCATACTATGTGTTGAACTTCATTCGTCAAATTGCTTATCTTGGTTGTTGATTCGTAGGGTTAATTGCATGATCATAGTTTCCCAACCTCTAATCTTTTACCTACTATAGATATTACAACTACATCATTGAGCGGGGATGCAATAATTCAATTAAGTTAATTAAAGCTATCATCCTACATTTGAATCATGTAAGACATCTAAATACGTCCCTGTCCTAAATGCTAAGTTCAATTCTTTATTTTATAAAACAATAAAAATCCAAACTTTGTTTATTCCCATGTTCTACCTCCCTATTCCCTTTCCCGAGATCAAAATGTTGACAATATATGTATTTTATGGGTGATCAATCCATAAAATAATTAAAACAAGAATAAACAAACAAGCAAATATGATAAACAAATCCAACAAAATTAATCCAAAATAATAGTACTCATGTTCTTGGCTTTAACCCTGGAAAGAGGGTTTAGCCTTGAATGGAAATATTCATTATCCAATCCCTTGGAATGATGATACAAAGTTACAAACCATCAAAAAACTAAATTAAGGAATGATAAAACCTAAAAAGAAGTTGTGGTAGCTTCCAATGATGTCCCAGGTGATCTAGGGTGTTCCAAGATGTTTAAAACAGAGTTTGGGACGTTATATTTATAGTATACAAGTTATAAACTAACTTGGATTGGGTTTCCATGCTGTTTTCCTTCAACTAGGCCGAATTATCCCAATTTTGGTGGCCTCCGCATCGCGGTGACATGCCAGTTCACAATTGTCAAAAAATCTGTCAAATTCCAGTAGCTCATCGCGATTTCAATGCATCATGAAGCCTCATTAAACCCAACTATAAGCTACGCACGCCTATGGGTCAAAAAATTGGTTCTATTCTTAATCCATTGATGTTTTTCACATGTCCATTTGCCTTTTATACAGTCCACAAACGCTCAATACATTCCAGGGGTCCAAAATTGCGTCTAGCTTGCATCTAGTGTTTCCGTGGTCATTTTCGAGCCTTTTTAAGTCGTTTCCACTTGATTTGAAGCTTTTATATCCTTCATATAACATCATAATCAATTTAAAAAACATACTATAACATTAATCACAATAATTTAGAGCTCAAAATAACACAACGTCCTCACCAATGATCAAGAAACACAAGCTAAGCATAGGCTAAACTCATATTGAGCTTAAACTTATTGTTTTGACTCTTTTCTTGATCCAAGACCCTTGAAAATTATCACTAAGTTGTTTTACATATAAATACATAATAAAAACCTTATTAAATCATTAAAACACATTATAAACCAACACAATAGACTAGAAAAACACCTAGCTCAAGCTAGTTACACTAGTTTTCTCGGTTGAACCCTCAATGCTCAAATTTAATCAGAACTCATGTGAAAACACCATTAAACATTGTAAATACATACTTGGACACATAAATGCTCATTTATATAATTATCAACACATATATCATAAGAATCATCCTCAAAGCAAGGCTAAAAAGGCTAGAATAGTAACACTAGAATGCATAAATATACCCAACATCATAACTCATCTGTTTTAGCAAATCTAACAGGTCTTCCTCCTATTTTAAATCATCCAAAACAAAATATATTTCTGTTGTAACAGATGGATCAACTTTTGGGATAAATTATAACATGAGGAAGACCTGTATGATAATCTCCAATGGATGAACCATCTATTGCAACATATGACTTATTTGCTTGGAAAAACTTAAATGGTAGGAAGTCTTGATTTAATTTGTCCTAACAAATGACCCATCCATTACAGCAGATAGGTCATTTGTTGGTATAAATAAAAATAGTACATAGAGTTTTTTGATTTGCTAATATAGACGAGACATATGTAACAACAGATACTGTATCTGATGCAACAGGTTAGTCAACTATTACAACAGATGCATATGTCTATTTGATAATTTTCAGAAGATGTGTCATCTGTACACATCTGTTGAAATAGATATGTGTCTATTTGTTAGTTGGAACAGGCAATATATATTTACCTTCTTCAGCTCATGCGACTCTCTCGTGGTCCTTGTACATTGCTCAATCGTGCAACACACGGATCGAGAAGTTGTAATTTTGCTTTTTTGGATGCTTAATAATTCCTTGGAAAGTACTTTCCTTCTTCTCTTAACCTTAATCTCTAATAGAGTGGATGGATATAAAATCCTCTTTGATAGAATGACACCCTTCTTAGATGTCAATTCCTTTACAGAAGCAGTTAATGCATTAATAACATTAATCACTACATCGTGTTTCGCCTTGCAGTCTTGACATTTGCACGCAGAACATTCGCTAGGAGAGGCAAAATCTGTATATCCAGTATGATTATACTCATAATGATTTATTTTAAAAACTATAAGAGGAACATCATTAGTACCAACAATAGCACCACTACCACCACCAATAGCTCCATCACCACTAAAACTATCTACAACAACAAGCCCATCCTCCAAAATTGTTTTTGTTGTGATGATTGTTGCTCCAAACAATTTTATTTTTATTCTGTCACTGACCTTAGGGTCCAATAAAGTTTGCATAGACCGTAAAGTAAGAAAAAATAGAATCTTCAACTTTTGATTGGTCGGAACAAGCAACAAATGCACAATCTAACATAAATTATTACATATATTAGAATGATGATTAGATCATTCAAAAAAATCATTAATTAAAATAAAAACTTAATTATAATTATACTTATTGCATCATTCTGGGGGTTGAAGAGGTCAAGAAATTTTTTATTTTTATCAGTTTTAGCTGACAACCATCTCAAGATTCTAGGACAGAAAACTTCTTCATGGTAGTTCACTTGTTATCTCAAATAAAGAATGACTTTAAATGCCCAAGCCTATAATATAACGACAATAAATCAAAACCATTATTGAATAAAAAAATTAAATCATATCATAATAATAGAAACATTTACCATGAAAGCCCATGGAAAGCCATATAAGTTGACTGTCTTTGGCATTAACGGAGTCAACAAATATTTGACAATCATTTTGAAGCTTTTATAACCCCAAGGATATCTGTTAGATGCCTCAAGATCCTCGGAGAGCTTTATTAAAATAACACTTATGTTGTGAATATCTCTTGCCCAAAGAATATTATGTACAAACCAAACCAAGTACAATGATTGCTTATGCTTCTTTAAAATTCTTTTATCTTTCAATGCTTCAATCTAATTTTTGTTTTTAAAGCTTGGACCAACAATGGACACTAGGTTATCACGATCACTCGACTTGCTTTGCCTTTTTTAGGTGTGCAGAGTGTTTTTTTGGGGTTAGAATAGGTATAACTTGAGAAGGAGAAAGAGGATAGCATTTTAGTTCAGTAACTATGACAAACTCCTTCCAATCAAAACAAAATAGGCATGCCACAGTAATTTATCCACACCTCATCCATCTTATCTTTGTTTTCATACATAAACCTACGCTTGAGAAGATCATATAGCATTTTCATTTGGAAACGAGCACTGTAGTTCTCCGGCAAATCAAGATATTGCCCAAATAGCTATCCCTAAAATAAGCATCTAATTTTTATTCTCAAAGTATTTTTATGAAAGCGTCGAATGATTTTCCCATGGATGATTATCCACGAAATCACCCATTAAATATGTGGCACCATCGCGCTGTATTTTCACAGGATAACAATCAATGCTGAAGGTTTTGATCAACTCTTAGGTGGAAAGGCTATTAGCATTTGGATAATCTCTTTTGAAATATTTCCCCTTCCCATATTCATCATATTCTGCTCCTGATTGAGATAACTTTTGTAAAGTAAGCTTATAGAGTGGTGGATATAGCCTAGCTGCTTCACTTATTCCTTTAAATAGACTTTTGGGAGCCATATAATCTAAAAATAATAGGAACATAAAATATATTATAATTGAATAATGCATCGTTAAAAAAAGGATAACAGTATATCTAATATGTACAACAGTAAAATAACAGTTCTAGTAGATCACATATCCGTTGCACTAGGTAGGTAATCAGTTGGAACATATAACTAACCTGTAGAAACAGATGAGTAATCTATTGCAACAATAAAAATAGATCACCCAACTATTAAAATAGATGACTGGTCTGTGCAACAAATCACACATATGTTGTAATATATGAGAGATCTATTGGGACTGTTATCAACGATCAATATTATTTAGATTTCTTCCAACAAAAGGGTCGTCTGTCGCGATAGATGAATGATTAGTTAAAATAATCAAGTATTAGACATATCCTATTGGAATAGTTTATAGGATTTTAACCATCAAAAGGTTCATCCGTTGCATCAGATGATTGATCTGTTGCATCGAATTTTTAATCTGAAGGTCCCATTATTGCATCATATGGTTGATCTGTTGTATCAGAAGGTTAATCTATTGCATCAGATTAGAAATTAGTTGGTTTCTCTGTTGCATCTGATGGTAAATCTATTGTAATAAATGTTTGATCTGTTGCATCAGATTATTAAATTATTTTATCAGATGTTTAATTTGTTGTATCAGATGGTTAATCTATTGTATCAGATGGTTAATTTATTGTATCAGAAGGTTAATCTATTGCATTAGATGGTTAACTTGTTGCATTAGATGGTTAATCTGTTGCAGAAAAAAAGAGTAGCATGATTTTGTTCAATAGAACAATAACAATATCACCATTTTTACCAAGAACAAGAACAAATCAATCCAGCAACGGACGCAACACCAAAAACACCAACATCGTTGTTTTATTTGTACAAACACAAACAACGAAAATCAAACTTCAAAAAAGGCAATAAACAATAAAACAACATATTTCACTCCGAAAAGAGAAGAGAAGAAATACGAAAAGTTATGATTTTATTTAGACCGCATTTTAAAGTAAAATAATAAATATTGAAATTGTTAACCAATACTAGAAGAGAAGTTGGCTCAAGTTCCTTTTTTTTTTTCAAAACTAAAAAGGCCATGATGTTTTACCTGTGAAAGAAGAAAATGGACGATAAAGAACTCAAAGTTGTATTAGCCGGGGAGCAAGGTTATCACGTCGATTGACGGTTGAAAGTCAAAAAGGAACTCGAAGCCCAATTATTTATCGTCAGAGGTTGAAGTTGCCGGAGATTGAAAGAAGAAATTTGTAGAACCGTTGGTTGGGAGAAACTATCGAGAGAGAGAAGAGAGAGATGGTTGATGATTTAGAGAGAAGAGGAGTGTGGGTTGATTTGTATTTTTGAAAAGATTAGAAAGTTTTAAAAATATTAATCAAGTTCACAACTAATTTAATCAAGTTTCCTAATTATGTTTGACCCTTTAAGTTGGTCAATGTCACCAATCCTTCATTCAAGACTTAAATGACACCTTTTCTTCAATTTTCTCTAGAGACTAGGATAGAAGAAAGAAAAAAAAACCGAAAAGAAAAAAAAAGGCTATAAATTGTAATTTTATAAGTTAAGTTAGAAACACTCTATTTTGTTCAAATCTAACCTATTTTTGTTAGTCCTCATAACTTTTCCCCCTTTCCATTCATAATTTTCCCCTCTAAAAAATTGCGTGAGATTCCTTTTTAAAACTTACATATTTAATTCCTTTTAGGTATAAAACTCTTTCTTTTTAAAACTTTTACACATTTAATTCCTTTAGGTATGAGACTCTTTCCCTTTTTCCTCTATTGATCTACGTATTTTTTTCTTCAATTTTTTCCATTTTTAGCTCTTTTTCTAAATTTATTTCAATTAAAAATAATTGAAGAAAATAAGTGAAAAGATAAGTTTGTCTATTGCGGAATGTTTTAATAAATTAAGGGATAATACTTACGAAAATACCTGAACTTTGACCGAATTTTCAGTTGAGCATACTGAACTTTGCGGGGGTCCTATTACCCCCTGGACTTTTTTAAAGTGGAATTAATTGTTCCCCCAAAAGCTATACCCAGTTTTAAAGTATAAAGTGTAATACACGCGTCAATGATATATTAACACGTGTATTTTTTTATTTAAAATTAATTTTTATTTAATTTCTTTTCCATTTTTATTCTTCTCCATTCTCCATTCTTATTTTCTTCTCTATTTTTATTCATCAAAATCCACAAAATATTAGTAATATTTTGATCACAAGAATGACTAAAAAACAAGACCAAAATTTCCAACAATAAGAAAATAGGGAGAATTGGACCTGTATGAGAATTGTAATCCTGTATGAGAATATACAGTATTCCATTAAAATACCAACATCCCAAATTTTAATAACAATTCTCATGAGGGGTCTAACAACACCATTACAACCAAAGTTCTTTCTTCCTAACAAGTATCTTACATGCAATGGTCTAACAACATTTCAATGCAGATATATACAGTTTCTTTATTTTAACTTGTATATTCTCCTACAGTTTCTAACCAAAATTCTCCTACAATTTAGGAGAATATATTCTTTGCTTTAACTTGTATATTCTCCCACAGTTTCTAATTGAAACTGTTTATATCTGCATTGGAGACCAAAGAAACTGTATATATACAGTTTAGGAGAATACCCAGTTTCTAACTTGTATGTTTTTAATGTTAACTTATAGGAAACCAATATTCCAATGGTCTAACCAAAATTCTCATGCGTGGAGGAGAATGTATAGTTTCTTTCAAAAACAATTCTCAAAGAATAAAAAATTCATAATTTGAAAAAATCATCTTCACTGATTTCTTGAGAATTCAAAATTTCAATTACTATCAAGATTATACCGACAAATTCCCTTCTGGAGCTAATAGTGGGTTGGTTGATGATGACAATAATGGGTTAATTTTGCTATTTTGATAGAATTGAAAAAGACCCATTTGGTGGGTGTATTGAAGTTTGGTCAAATTGATGTAATTGAATTGAGTATGTTGAAGATAACTTATTTGGTGTGTGTGTATGTTGAGATTGTGTTTAATTCAATTCCAACTCAACAATGGAACACCAATGGAGCACCATTGAAGAGAAGAAAGAAAGGAAGAGAAGAGAAAGAAGATATAAATGAAAAAAAATATAAAAAAACATAGAATTTATAAAAATTAGAAAATTGAGGGGCTGTTTGATAAAAAAAAAGTTTTTAAATGATTTTCTAACACTTTCACGAGCCCAATGCGCGTGAATTACACGCAATGGTCCAAATGGCCAGATATATGCCATTAAAATATGAAAAAAGTCTAGGGGGGTAATAGGACCCCCCCCCCACACCCCCCCCCCCCCCCGTAAAGTTCAGTATGTTCAACTGGAAATCCGGTCAAAGTTCAGGTATTTTCATAAATATTATCCCTTTAATAAAGGACAAAAAGTTTAAATCACTTTTCTATTGATTTTCACACTTTTAATATATTGTAGATGTAGATATAGATAACATAGCGGTACTTTTCTAACAAAATCAATTTAATGAAAGGCAATAAATATTAGATGCATATCGCGGAAATACCTAAAGAAACCGACCTTCAGTTAAAGTACAAATATGTAGTACTGAAAATAATGCCCGCGCTAGCGCTAATCCAATATATATTATTCTTTTTATTTCAATTTATGTGACACTGATGAAATTTGGAGTCGATCAAATTTTTTTTTATATATTTTTAAATATTATAAATTGTTAATTATTATGATTTATAGTGTTTTTAATGTAATTTTCACACAATATATGTTACTCCTTTTGTGCAAATTTATAGGGCATGACATAAATGAAATTTCGACAGTCAACAAAATTGTGTACATATATTTTTTGACATTTTGTTCATTATTTTGATTCATAGTACTTTATATGTAATTTCAAGTGGGACCTACATGGAAAGTGGGACAACTTTTTCGGTGGATACGAAGTGTAATAAAGCAAATATAAGCTGGGGTTATTGTCCAAAATGAAAAATGTACATTTATACGGGGCTTTGGATACAACAACTTAAAGCACCGAAAATTTCAAAATACTACTCCCTCCGTCTCAAATTGAGATGACACATTGATTAAGAAAAATAATTAATAACATGTCTAGTTTATCATAGTACCTTTGTTAAATGATGTTTACATTTTAATTTGAAGAAAAAGTAATTAATGCAAATGGTAATACGTGAATTTTTTTTTTTGTCTCTTCTTGATTAATGAAAAAAGACAAGTAAAACGAGAAATCAAATGTACCTAAAATGTCCATTGATTGAGTAATAATTCCAAGAAGCACAGAGATGAAGAGCTGTGTGCTTCTCCACAATTCTTCTAATTAGTAAAAATAATATAGGACCTTATTTAATTAAGAGGACTAATTTTCTCAATTTAATTTTGATCAGATTTTTGTAACGATCCCTACTGTCGTTATGGTCACTACAACATTTTAGTCCTATTGCCACCTTTGTAAAGTGTGACCTTTGATCAAAGGCTACGTTTTTGGACTTTAGGCAGCACTTTTTGGGGGGTGGTCTAAAGAGGCGTAACCTTTGATTTTAGGCCACACTTTTCAAATTTTGCCATATCAGCTCCGTTTAAAAGGCATTGCCATTAAAGTTCAAAGGCCACGCTTTGCATCTTCTCATTAGCTACACTTTTATTTGATAAAGCTACATTTTTAGGTGTTGCCTTTACTTTTTTACTAGGCACGCTTTACAAGTGTAGCCTTATATGGAACCTCTATAACAACACTTAAAGAACACGATTTTTTCTTTATTAATAAGAACACTTTTTTAATTATGGCCTTTGTTACCGTAGGCCACACTTGCCAATTGCATACTCGTTGCTTCCTCCTCTAAAATAACATTTGTGAAGCATAGTCTTTACTAGTGTTATAGCCCACATTTTATCGTTAATAAGTCACATACTGTCATTCATATGGGCATATTTAAAAAGCATGACTATGTTGTGTATTCTTTGAAATATTATTTATAAGCGAGAATTTTATTTTACAATAGCCAGTAATCAGAATTATACATTATTAACCTATTTAAATGACCTCAAACACTAATTATCTAATAAAAAATTCCAAATCGATAATTCAAACTTTTCAATGAATTTTAAAAAATATTCTATACAACACATACTAATAAAGTAATATTTCAAGATGTGCATTAGCAATGGTTTCAAAAAAATCATATATAAGAGCATCACAATTGTTCAAAACTAAAATGCTACATTCTCATCAAGTCTGGTGTTATTTTCCAGGCTGCTGGAACTACCTTTGAAATATAATTTCATATAATGGTTCACAACATCTTGTGAATTTAGGCAATCTAGAGCCAACTTTCTGCTTCATTATGTCAAAATAATCTCCAAATATAAATGGATTGTCAAACTTGTAATGAGGTCGGGAGTTATAAGAAACCAAATAAGTTTAGTCCATTAGATAGATCATTAAATAACTAGAAGTTAATTTCCCCACATCCACACAGTTCACGCATGATATCAATCAACTAGCATTTTAACCCTTTACTTGTATATGTAGCTGAAGCCCAGATCTCTATGAGATTTACTAATGGTAACACTAAAAGTTCTAGAGATAATGTCCAAATTCAATATCCTAGGATGCAAAAGAGAAGGCTTAATCTTAACTCAGAAAATCGTATGAAATAATAACAGGTTGTACACAGACCTTACTCCCCCTTTGTGGGGTAGAGAGTCTGTTTCTGATAAACTAGAGTAAAAAAAATATTTCAAACACACAACAAGCTCAGCAAAACCAATCATGAACTTCATTCTCTCAGAAGAATTAAAATGGGAGGAACAGAGACTTGTTTCTGACATTTTACTTGTACAATTCCAAGAAAAGGGGAAAAGCACAACTTATATGTCCTGAATATCAAAAAATCAAAACTTTCACCCCCTCAAAATATTTTATGGAGTTAAAAATATTATGTCACACCTTGATTTTTTTACCACCCAACCTGATAAGGAGTTGGTGTTAGAGAAAATGAGTTTTTCCAATTACAGTGACGTTTTGAAAATAAATTATTTATTTTACGGAGTCGCCACTAGGAATTGAGTTTGGATGTTTCAAGTCACCTTATTGAATCATCAATCTAAAGGAAATGACTCTTTCTTTGGTCTGCGAATTAGAAATTTGAATAAGAAATTCTGTTGACCGAGGGGAGGGTGTGAGGCACCCCTCGAGTCCCTTGGTTCTGGCATGATCGCTTTAATGACTTACCTCTAGCTTAAATTAATATTTTGGATTATAATATTTGTTAACCTAAAAGGAAATTTTATCTCATTTTTATTTATTTTTTGTGTTATTTAATTATATTAATGTGTTGCTTGCCGGTAGCAGTACTTTCCGGTCATACCACAAGTTTTGATATATTTCTCGTGCCTTAGAGGCATTTATGGATTGTTCCAATTTTTTCCAATCTAACTAAGCACCTGACATGTTTAAAATCTACCTAACCCAATTAGATCGACTTCAAATGGTATGATAAATTTTTTTATAACAAATGGTTGGTAGCAGGGCTTTCCAACTTTATCATTAACTTTCTCTTATATGTCAAAACTTATTTTTTTTGAGGTTAAGAACCTAGCTCATTCTTTTATGAATTCACTCCCTCACAATTGATTTTTCCCCTCTTTTCTTTTCTTTTCTTTTCTTTATAGGATGGGTCTCAAATAAGTTAACAACCTATCTTGCTTTTTCCTTATGGTTAATTGAGTAGGCCTTAAGTTAAGTTTAGGTCCAGATCAATTTATGATTTTAAGAAGTTGAAGACGCTATATCAAAATTACAAATTGTTTCAAGTAAAATATTAAATAATAGGACAAAAATAAAGTGTATATGTAAACAAGATACGTTAAAAATGATCCAATATTATTAACGAAATAAAAAGAAAAATAAACATAACAAAAATAAACACGTAGTTGTGACATTTAAAAGATCTTTCAAACTTAGATCAAACTTTGAACCAATATTTCAAATAAACTAATTCCAACCCAAACACATTTTTTTTAGGAAAAAATTCAAAAATAGCATACTTAGCCCCTTAATTATGAGATTCATAGTAACACTTTCATAATTACATAATATATCAACTTGTATTTTGTATTTTTGCAAACTGTTGCTATAAAAATATAAATACAACTGATTTTTACTGCCCATACTTAACTGATTTAAATATGATAAAGTTACCTTAAATTAACTATTCAGATTACATTCCCATTAAAAGCTCTAAATTACGCGTTTTCAGTTATTTCCTAACAAAACTATTCAAATTCAAAAATTAGTTTCAGAAATGTGTTCCTGAAAAAAATGCAAAATCAAAATTATACCCATCTTCAATTTCAATCAATTTCAAACGTATTTTTTTGTTGTTTAATTTCTTCTGATTAGTAGAATTCAACGATTAATTTGAACAATCAGTTTGTTTGAATTCAACGATCAACATTATCTTCTTTTGGTTAATTTTTTTTGAATTGAACTATCAAATCTAAATTCATCCATAACTATTGTTGAAGGTGTTAAATATATTTTTTTTGAGTTACAATTTTTTTCGAACCGTTTTAATTATTTTGTTCGATTTTTCTATTGATCTATTTGTGCTACTTCGTTTAAATTTTTTTTAACTTTGTTGTAAATTTGTCTAAGAATATTTTTTTACCAAATTTCGAGTTAGAGTTAATGCAATAGTAATACGACAAAAAACTGATCGAAATCAATTTTTCAGGCTGATTGAAATTATATTTTTTGGAGTATTGCTTGTTGGAATTTGAGAGTACATCTGTATATAGCAATTAAATTCAACTATCAGTTTGACAACTTTCTTTGAATTCAACGATCAAGTTTAACTTTTTCTGAAAAATTTCTCCTAGTTCAACTATCGGTTGTAAATTCATCAGTAGCTATTGTTGGAGATATTAAATCATAATACTTTTTCGCGTATCAATTTGATAAGTTGTTGTAGTTGAAAAAAATAAATTTGTTCTTATTTTTTTTTGAGCCTTTTATAGTTATTTTTTTGATATTTTTTTATTGATATTTTGTGCTACTTCGTTTAAATTTTTTACGTCGTCGTAAATTTGTTTTTGAATATTTTCTTAACAAATTATGATGAAAAGTTAATGCAATAGAAATTTGAACTGATAGAACACAAAACTGATCGAAATAAGTTTTACAAGCATATCAAATTATATTTTGTGGAGTTTTGTTTGTCAAAATTTGAGAGTATATGTGTATATCTGAATAGTTTTTTTATATTTGTTTTGCTTGTGTTCGATTCTGGATGTTCTGGATTTGATTATATTTAATGTTGAACAGATGATTTGTTATTGTATTTTTGCTAGGAAATTTTATTGTGTTTGTATTCTTAGTTTAACAGATGTAGTGTAAATGTATTTTCGATTGTAGTTGTTGGCTGTGTAAGTATATTTTATGTTTATAACTGTAGATTTTTTTTTATTTTTTTTGTTGTGAAAGTGTACGTTGTAACAATTGATAGATTACAAATATGTATATTTATGTATTTTAGGTGAAATCAGTTAGCAATGGGTAGCATACCAGTTCTCGTGAAGCACTCTGGAAGTTGGACGTATGATAATAACTATGAAGAGTACGTCATTGATGCTATATTGATGAGAACGGCAACATCATTCAATGAACTGCACAATCTCTTGCATCTCACTTAAACGTGATTTTGAGCAGCAAACATATTCAAGTGGAATATCAAATTACTGAAAATGCAGGGCAAATACAAATTCAAATACATAATGATATGGGCTTAAAAGTATTTGTTTTATAAAAAAAATATATACAAGACATGAATTGTCTACCTTTGTACAAGACAAGTGAAATAGTACTGCCTCCGAAGTATAAACGACCTCCTGGAAGACCTGCAAAGAAGGATCGTGAAAAATCTGAAAAGGATATCTTTGAAAAGAAGAGCATCAACTCATGTAGTGGTTGTAGGTCAAACGGTCACAATAGGCGTTCATGTAGGAAATAATGAACACATCTGTTAAATTTATTTTGGGACATTTATCTACCGTTTGATATAATGCTTTACAAATGACTCTTAAAAATACTTAACTGTATTACTAAATTTGAAAGACAAATACATATGCTTATATTGTGAAAATATATATGTTTTAATGTATTTGCTAAACTATATGTTATAACAACATGGAGTAATCTATGTATTGTATGAACAGGTAGTAAATTACATATACGAAGTAAATTATGTATTTCATATTATATGATAATACAGTAAAATAGATATATAAAGCTTCATATGTATTTCAAAATCAAATGAAGAAACAGAAAAATACATATAATGTTAATTGCATATATAATTTAAATTTTAATATGATAATTGCATATGTATATTGCAACTACGCACATTGCAAATGTATTTTGAAGTGCAATCTGAACGGTGTACCAAATCATACAGAACACTGGCAAAAAATATGTACTATAAACTTATTGAAAACATATTCAACATATAAGAGTAAAATGAATAGCTTTCATTCACTTCTCAATTAGTAACTTTGATTTACTACAAAACATAAGAAAAGAAAGAACAATAGTAAAATTGTGAAATTGATACCAATATCAATTTGCCAAAAAAATTTAGAGATTGATATAGATATGTATTTATATTATAGGTCACAGTTAAGAACATATGATGTTAACTGCATATGTAATTTTACGTTAAATCTAAATACAACATATCTAAACACTGCATATGTATTTTTGAAGTTAAATCTCACTGTAACAAATAAAACTGAATACTGAAATAAAACACATACTACAAAATTATTGAAAACATATTAAACATAAAAAACAAAAATGAATTAGTTTCATTCACTTCAAAATTAGTAAGGTTGATTCACTACAAAACATAAAAAAAGTTTCTACAATTAATACCAACATCCAGATAAATCTTGACAACTATGCAACGTAATAAAATCATGAACAATCAAACTTCTAAAACTTCTATGACACTAGTTATCTTGCTTTCCCTAACCGGCCTCAATGGTGCTTCATCATTACTTTGGGCTTTTGCTTCTTGTTTTCTCATGCCGTAGTTCCATAATAGTGAAGCATATCTTGTACGAAGTACATTGGGATTGAACTAATCGTAGAAACGCCTTGACCATAAGAAAGACACTCTGCGTAAGTAACCATATACAGACCACAGTCCTTACAAAAAAAATCATTCAATAATAGTTAAAATATATTTTGTACAAACTTACAAATTTATTATACGTATAATTAAAATACTTATGTGGTGAAAATTTTGAAAGTTTTCTTACAATGAATATTTCATCACGTGACACTTGTACAAAGTTAAACTATACCTTATTAAACTGTGAAAAATAACTAAATACAACCAACACATAAAAAATACATATAACAATGCATATATATATATATTGAACACACCAAAAATACAAAATCATCACTAAAGCAAAATACATATGAAATTTGATATGCATATATAAAAATACAAATACTACCCTATACCTTAAAATGTATATCGAACCATAACAAAATTACAAATGAACGTGCATATGTATCTGTGTGCACTTTAAATTTCTATAACACAAACTACAAAATGTATTTATATTTTAATAAATACAATTACGTCCAAGAACATAAGTGTATTTGTATTTCAGTAAATGCAAATATAGTCAAAATCATAAAAAGTAGCTGTATCATCAATCCAAAATAGTGAAAAAAAATGTATTTTTCATTCACCCAACCTAGCAAATTCATATAATATACAAAATACAAATAAACATAGAAACTTCACATAAAATATAATTAAATACATATTAATCAAAAATGTCTATTTAACCTATTATTTTCACAAAATCAGCTTGCTGAAATCAATAAATATATATCAACATAACATGAAATACATATTAACTGAAATACATGAAAAAAATACATATTACTCCCAAATTGATAAAAGCTTTACTGAACTCCCTAAATACATATTAGTAAATAAAAAATATTTACAATGAAAAATACCTCTTCTTCTATTTCTTCTTCAAATTCACTAGCAGAAGAGTTCTCAACATCATCGTCGACATTGCTTTACTCTGCAATTCCTTTGGGTTTCCTTTTCTTCTCGTATTTTTTTATTTTTTGTTCTTTTGGAGAAGAAATTTTCTTCAATAATTTTTTTTTAAAATATCCATCATCTTCACTGGATTGTTATGAAACTTGAACCTAAGTTCCTTCATAACGGAGAAACTGAAGAAATGGAGACACTGATGGATTACCTTAACATCCATTAGAGCATAAAAATCTTAAAATCTTTGTTCAGCCATTAGAGCATAAAATCGGAGAAACTGAAGAACTGGTGAAACTTTGTTCAGCCATTAGAGCCTAAAAATCTTAAAATCAGAGTTGCTAATGGATTACAGTATAAAAACAAATGAAGAACCTGATAACATGCAATAAAGGGGTTACTTAGTTACCTGAAATAGAGGTACACTATCCTTATCATATCTTGCTAAAATCGTGCGAAAGGAAAAAAATTTAAAAGAAGGAAATCTGTCAATGGCATGAAAAAAGGGTAAAGAAAAAAAAATTAAGGAAAGAGAAGGAGAAAAACGTGAAAAGGGGAAAGCTATACATGGTAAAAGGTAAAGTAGGGGACCACTTTTAAAATAATAACATTATTGCTACACATGTAATTTCATTAAAGTGTTGCTATTTTTTATAATTTAAGCCTTAGATATGCTACTCCATGTAGTTTTTCCATAAAGAATTGAGAGAAACATATTATTGAAAAGCGGGTTAACAATGAATTATTTCTCCAAGTTATTGATTTTACTTTTTATTATTTTTATCTTAAGTAGTACATTTGTTTTTAGTGTTGACCATGAATTTTCTTGTTGTCTGTATTCTTTTTGTAAAATTTTCTTGCACCTTACTATTAATTAGAGACGTCTATACACTTTTCTTACTAATAACCAAAAGCTCACGTGTAATGTATGTATGCTATATTAACATATAAAATTTCTTAGAATAAATTTTACGTGCAAACCATGTACTTTAAACTAGTGTATATAAGTGAACACAGAAATCAATTAAATATGTTCCCAATTCATGATTATCAACTTCAATTAGGCACCATCAAAATAAATATGCATGTAAAGCATAACTAATATCATATCAACCACTAATTCGGATAGTTTTTATCATGATAAATGAAATCAATGCTCAAAAAAACATGTATTAGCAAAATAAGTCCCTACGCGAATATCATATCTAGATAAAGACATTCAAATGCACAGATAAGACCACTGATGTCAAAAAAAGCTCCCACACGAGCAACACACAATATCAAATATCATAAATCCTATAGAAATTTTTTTCAACAATAAGTTGGAATATGATCACTCCCATAATCAAGATCAAATTATATTTAATATTGTACTACAATCACTAAGATGTTTGTCCTACTGCATTTTTAATTATGAACATTAATTTCTAATTTATCTGACTCGATAATTTCAATCTGTTGTGCATTAATTGAATAACTCCATACATAAAATTGTCTACTTTATGAATAATGGACACGAGTTTTGAGCTAAATTCATCCCTTAACTATGACTCACACTTAGGATACATACTTATATATCTACGTGAACAAAATATATCCTCTTGGTATCTTAAATATAGCAAGAATCATCCTTCCACTTATTTTTGTTAAACAACTAACTATAGTTTCAAAAACATGACTTTCTCTCTTCTATGTCCCTCTTTTATCTATTTTTTACCCATCAAATTCTGTTTGATTGTCTTTCATATTCAGCGAACCATAGAAGAAAACTGTGATTTTCTGAACTTCAAAAAATAATTTAGTAGTTTTTGTTTACAACAAGAACTGAAGCTAGGGCAATACACAAACAAGGTAAAGGAATTCATGTACGTTTCAAGTTTCTGAATTTTTTAATTCAGTATATAGTATATTTGCGATTCGCTATTTCTCATACTACTATCCTCTTCATTCATAAAATCTAGATATTATGGATTGACGCATAACAACTAAGTAGGAAGAATGTTGGTTTGAAGTTTAAGTGGTTGATCATCCACATCCACTATGATATTGTCGATTTTCAATACTTTGTAAACATTTGTTAATATATACATTTTATTGTCTTTAAAATCTCTATATATAATATTTTGTTATTTTATATTCATTATAATGAACTTGTAGTTCTTTTTTGACTTTATATATATTTATATTTATACTATATATATAATGAATAGTTTTTTATTTTTACTAATATGTATAGATTCTATCAATGAACCATCGTTTTTAACAATTAAATTACACCATGGTGGATCATTTGTGCATAGTTCAACAAAAGGTTACATAGATGAAAAGGCTAAATATTTTGACTATACAAATAGTATAACGATTAATCTATCAAATTTTAAGAGTATGATCGAGCAATGTAGTTATGCCTAGGAATTTGTGGTGTTTTGGTACAAGTATGATTTAATCCCTAATAAAGTTTGGTTAGTCATGAGTAATATTGAAGTTGCTAAAGTTCTTGCATCCCAATAGACAGAGTAGTTGGATAAATTTTGAATATTTAAATTTTTGATGAAAATGAGTTCTTTGGAGAGAAGTGATACAGAAGCATTCAGTGATGATTTTGAAATTAATTATTTTGATAATTCTGATTATTCTTTGGAGGAGAATAATGGTCTTTTATTTTTAAAACATGTTGATGCTTATGTTGAGTATTTTGCGGTTAATATAAATGTGAAAATGAAGAAAATGATGGAAATCAAAATTATATAACTGGAGAGATGCAAAAAAGATGCATAATAAGGACGATGACTCTAATTGTGTAGATTTTGATGATACAAAGAGTCTGAATAGCGATTGTAATTTTAAATTTAAAAATTCTGACTTTCCAAAGCACTACCCAAAACAAATTTTCTTACTCTCAAATTATAGTTGAAAATGGTATTTAGTAACAAAAAGAAATTCAAGAAAGCGGTGGTTACAAATCAAACTAAAGTAGAAAAATCAATTCAGCGGATCAAAAATGATAGAAAAAGAACTAAAGCCAAATGCAGAAATAATTATTGTAAGTGGAAAATATTGGGATCACTACTACAAAGGGATATAACTACTTTTCAAGTAAAGATGTTCATTTTTGAGCATAGTTATTTTGGATGAAATTATAATAACAAAATCATCAACTCTAGATTGATTGCAATGAAGTATGTTGATAGAGTTAGATCAAACAAGAATTGAAAAACATCAGAATTTAGAGATACATTGAGTCGGAAATTACAATTGTAGGTGAGTATGCATTAAGAAAGAAAGGCAAAGGAAAAGACTATTACAATGATTGATGGAGATATATGTAATGCCTTGAATCTGGTACTCGTAACACTACATGGTGCTCATGACCCCGAAGGACCATAAGCTAACCTATGACTGATATCTGCGCCTGTATACTGCATAAAATACTGAATAATGCGGAAACATCAACTGAAAGGACATAAGGTTCACATAACTGAAGTAAAATATAACATCTAAACGGGGTATGAAATACCCAAAAATAAAATTAAAAATACCGAAGTCTGAAACATGATAGTCTAGAAAGCCTCTAACTGACTGAACTGTCTAAGTAAGGAGTTGAAGGGACATATCCTCAACTAACTCCAACTAATAGACTAATTAATAAGATAATAGAGAAATAATCATGTCCTAGAATGATGAGGACTCACTTCTAACACTGATTGCTGAAAGTAGAATCTACTGCTGATCTGGAGCTCGTGTCTCTAAACCTATAGTATAAGACACCATAACGCAAATGTGTCAGTACATTGAATATACTGGTATGCATGTGGGGTAGGCTGAATACATGGGGTTCATATGCATGAACAATACTGGCTAACTGACTAATATGAACGTGAGAATACATGCATGTATACATAGTAACTTTATATAAAATCGTGATAACATGAGTACTGAATCTGAATACTAATAACATGGCATAATGATAACTGATATAACTGATAACATGAGTGACTATATCTGATAGTCCTGAATCTTGTGAAACTATCTGAGTTCCGTTCTGCATTTGAGTTAACTGTATCTGACAGTCCTGGATTCTAAAGAACTATCTGAGTTCTTTTACTGAGACTGATACTGAGACTGTGGGAGGTAGTCATCTAACCGACATGCCCCAAATGATGCATTATAGCTGAATTGGGGTCCAATCCATGCCCTGATTGGAAGGGTATCAATAGCGTGCCACTGGTAAGGACAACATGTGCGTGACCCTAATATAATAGGTAACTCTAATGAGAATGGTAGGAACCCTCATATAGCAGGTTAAGCCACCTCATCTACCATCATATAGGAGGCTATGATATCTCAACCTATGCTGGCTACATAGTTCTGGAACGTAAGGATTGCTTCTAAGAATCACACCCTCATATAACAGGTGAGTTCCCACCCTTGGGTTCGCTCGAGGCTAATTCCTACTCCCGTCTGTATAGATACTGATCATGATTTATTAAACTAAACATGGACTAAGTTACTGAATTCCGTTGACTAATGAAATATTACTGATCTCTGACAACTGACTGAGTTTATGAGATTATGGGGATTTCTTGAGTCATAAGACTATTTGAAGTCTTAAGGATTCATAGCTTGACTGAGAGTATCGTGGAAACATGACATGGCTCTAGGCACACAACTAATATTTCGGGTACAAGTACCCCCAGGACTCGATGAAAGGAAAACTGACCAAACATAACTTACTTGAACATATAACTAACATCATAATCCATAATACATTTATAGAAGCATTCCATCAAAACATGTGATAGGCATAACTTGTACGTACATGGGGATTTCATGATATCATACTAGTTGGGCATTGTTCCTTCATCTAGGTGTTTAATCAAACACATGGTAGGCATAACACATGTAGACAACATTATACAACAATTAATCATCATGATTTATCTCTGATTTCATCATCCTAGGGTTTATTCATAGGTTAATATGAATATACATCTATACAAATCAATTTCACATAAAATTGATCACCCAACATGGATTTGAATTCAATTGATCATTCTCAACATAAACAAAATGGGCCCATCATGAAATTAATAAAGAAATTCATAAACTTAAACTTAGAAAAGAGATTCTTGGGCTTCATGGACGAAAAGAGTTCATGAATGAACACTACGCATACCTTGGTTAATGAATTCATTAAGGTTGATAGAGGAAATTCTTGATTTTGCATCTTCTATGAAAATCCCTAGGTTGTTCTTGAGAGAAACTTGAGAGAAACTAGTATATTTTGGGTAAAGAATGACTAAATCACATGTTAGAGGGCTTAAATAGGGGTGGGAGGTTGACCCTTTTAACCCTAGATGAGTCATTTAATTTCAATAAAAATTTCCTGATTTGAACCCCTGGTGCAACGCGGCGCTATCACGCCGTGTCACTGGAATTTAACAATTGGTAAATTGAGGGATGGCGCAATGCGGAGCCATCGCGTTGCCCTTTCTTTTGCGACCTGGAACTTTGGCGCGACGCGGAGGAAATCATGCTGAGACAATGGAAAAGGACAATAGCCATTTTGGCTTGTGGCGCGGTGCGCCACTAACCAATATGGCGCTGTTTAACGATGAGAACTTGAATTAATCGTAACTTCTAACTTGGTTATCGGATTTGGGAAAATTTTATATCAATGGAAAGCTTATTGAATTTCCTAGATAACAAAAGTGAAAATCTTTAAAATTCCTCATAGAATAACAAACATTCAATTTTAAAGCTAATACTAGATATTCTTGGGATGAAATTAGCTAGGAAAAAGTATGGGGTATTACAATATCTTCCCCTTGAGAACATTCGTCCTCAAATGAGACTAACTGAGAGGGGAGAAAAGAAAATTGATGTACATACTAAACATGAATAACTGGAACATGATCTCAGGACTGACATGAATGACAAGCTGAACATATAATACTGGACATGCATATCTGATGCATATGTAACTGATTCATGAATGCATGACTGAGTGTTCTGAAGATCTAAGTTTCTCACAATGAGAATGCATATCTGATGCATAATTACATAACTAAACTGATACATGAGTGCATGACTGAATATGCAATAGTACTTGATACCAAGTTTATAATGGGAACATGAGCATGAAACTGCATACCAAGTTTGTGATGAACACTGAACATAAAACTGAGTAAGCTTAAGGAGAACTGTTACCTTGAACTTGATCTGAGTTGGCAAAGAAGAGGTGAGGATACTTGGTACGTATGTTTGCCTCTGCTTCCCAAGTAGCTCCCTCGATGGACTGATTTTATCAAAGAACCTAAACTATAGGGACTTCTTTGTTCCTCAATCTACAAGTCTGAAAGTCTAAGATTTCGACTAGAATCTCTTCATAAGAGAGAGTGTTCTGAACATCAATGCTCTAAATAGGGACTACAACTGATGGGTCACCTATTCACTTCTTGATCAAAGAGACATGAAAGACTGGATGAACTGAGGCTAGATCTGAAGGCAATTCAATCTCATAGGGTACCTTGCCAAAGCGACTGTGAATCTTGAAGGGATCGGCGTATCGGGGACTGATCTTTCCCTTCTTGCTAAATCTCTTTACTCCCTTTATGGGAGAGATCTTTAGATAGACATAGTCACCAATCTCAAACTCAAGATCTTTTCTACGAACATTTGCATAAGACTTCTGTCGGCTCTGTGCAACCCAGAGTCTTTCTCTGATCAACTGGAATTTTTCTAAGGTGTCGAATACTAAGTCAGGCCCTATGACTGAGGCCTCACTAACTTTGAACCAACCAATTGGAGATCTACATCTCCTACCATAGAAATCTTCGAATGAAGCCATCCGAATACTGAAATAATAGCTGTTGTTGTATGAAAACTCAATCAAAGGTAAGTGGTCATCCCAAATTCCCTTGAAATTGATTGTACACACCCTTAGCATATCTTCTAACATTTGAATGGTCCTTTCTGCTTGACCATCTGTCTGAGGATGAAAGGTTGTACTGAGATAAACTTGGGTACTAAGACCTTTTTGGAATGCTTTCCAGAAATAAGAGGTGAACTGGGTACCTCTGTCTGAGATAATAGATTGTGGAACATCGTGCAATCTGATCAACTCCTTGATGTTGAGTTTGGCATAATCCTCGGCTGAATAATAGGTATGAACTAGAAGGAAATGAGCTTATTTGTTCATTCTTTCTACAATGACCCAGACTGAATCATGCTGATGTCGAGTTCAAGGTAAACCCATCACGAAGTCCATGTTCACAACTTCCCTCTTCTAAGTAGAAATACTGAACTCCTGTAAGGACCCACTAGGCTTTTGATGCTCTATCTTAACTTGCTGACATGTAGAGCACTTAGCGACAAACTCTGCAATGTCTCTCTTCATCCCACTCCACCAATAGATTTCCCACAAGTTGCGGTACATATTTGTGGCCCCTGGATGAATAGAGTAGCACACACCATACGCTTCTGTAAGAATTTGCTGCTTTAAGTCATCTACATGTGGAACACAGAGATGACCCTGAAAACGCAAAATACCATCTTCCCCTTGGGAGAAAACGTCTACTTTCTGATCCTGAACTAACTCTTTCTACTTGACAAGGTTGGGATCTCTATCTTCCTTTTCTTTCACCTCGGATACTAGTGATGATTCTGAACTACTTTGAACCCATATATCACCCTTATATATATTGACTAAGCAAACATCTAGTCTGGCAAGCTGATGGACTTCCTGAGCTAACTTTTTCTTACTGTCCTTAACATGAGAAACACTACTCATGAATAATCTACTGAGCGTGTCGGCCACTATGTTGGCCTTGCCCGAATGATAGAGGACACTCATGTTGTAATATTTCAAGAGCTCTAACCACCTTCTCTAATGAATATTGAGATCTTTCTAAGAAAAGACATAATGAAGACCCTTATGATTTGTGAACACATCTATGTGAACACCGTATAGATAATTCTTCCAAATTTGTAAGGAAAATACTACGGATGCTAACTCAAGATCATGAGTAGGGTAATTATTTTCATGAGGCTTAAGCTGTCTGGAGGTGTAGTCTATGACCTTACCATGCTGCATGGGGACACAACTCAAACCTACTCTGGATGCATCACAACACACTACAAACCTATCTGGACCATCTGGAAGAGCTAAAACTGGAGCTGAGGTGAGTCGAGTCTTCAACTCCTGAAAACTCTTCTCATAAGGATTTGACCACCGAAACTTGACTTTCTTCTGAGTCAATCTGGACATAGGGGATGCAATAGTAGAAAATCCCTCAACAAACCAACTGTAATAGCCAGCCAAACCCAAGAAACTCCTAATATCTGATGGAGAGATAGGTTTGGGCCAGTTTTTTACTACTTTAGTCTTTTGAGGATCAACTTTAATTCCATCATCGGAAATGATGTGACCAAGGAATGCTACTGACCTTTGCCAAAATTTGAACTTACTAAATTTAGCGAATAACTGATGATCTCTGAGAGTTTGAAGTACTGTCTTGAGATGGTCTGCATGATCACGCTCACTACGAGAATAGACCAGAATATCATCTATAAAGACTATGATGAACATGTCCAAGTACTGTTTGAACAGACGGTTTATCAAGTCTATGAAAGCGGCTGGGCCACTGGTAAGACCAAATGACATGACTAGAAATTTGAAGTGACCATACCGAGTTCGAAAAGCTATTTTCAAAATGTCACATTCCCGCTGATGATAGCCGAATCTGAGATCTATCTTAGACAAATAACTGGCACCCTGAATTTGGTCAAATAAGTCATTGATTCTAGGAAGAAGATACTTGTTCTCAACCGTGACCTTATTAAGTTGGCGGTAGTCTATACACATTCTGAGAGAACTATCTTTCTTACGCACGAATAATACTGGAGCATCCCACGGGGAAACGCTGGGCCTAATGAATCCCTTATCTAAGAGATTCTTCAATTGTTCTTTCAGTTCTCTGAGTTCTGATGGTGCCATTCTATATGGCGGAATAGAGATAGGCTGACTATTTAGAAGAAGATCAATACCGAAGTCTATTTCCCTTTCGGGAGAAATTTCTGAAAGATCTTTGTGAAAGATATTTGAATATTCATTCACTACTGGGACTGATTCAAGGCTGGGAGTTTTAGAACTAGTGTCCTTAACTCAAACAAGATGATATACACATCTTTTAGATATTATTTTTCTTGCCCGAAGGTAGGAAATAAGCTGACCCCTGAAAGTGGATACACTACTCTTCCACTCAAGGACGGGTTCATTTGAGAACTAAAAATGGACTATTCTATTCCTGCAGTCGACAGTGGCATAGCAGGAATGAAGCCAATCCATGCAAAGAATGATGTCAAAATTAGTCATCTCTAATTTGACTAAGTCTGCTGAAGTGACTTTCCAAAATATCATAACCGGGCAGTTCCTGTATACCCACCAGGCTATGATGGTTTTAACCAATGGGGTAGAGACTGAAAAGAGCTCTGTAAGGATTTTGGGACTGATTCCAAAATCGCCTGCTGTATAGGGAGTAACAAAAATCAAAGAAGCTCCTGGATCTAGCAAAGTGTAAAGATGAACATGAAAGATCTGTAACGTACTAGTAACTACATCAAGAGAATTTTCCTGATCTTGTCGGGACTGAAGAGCATAGAGATGATTTAGGCATTGCCCACTAGTAGCACTAAAGGTGGCACCCTGATGATTTAGGTGACCGAACTGAGCTGAGGAGAGATTCTGTTGACCTTGAGAAACTGGCTGAGAAAAGTCTCTAACTTTGTGGCCTGGCTTTCCACATCAGAAAACAAATACCACTGCCAGATCTGCAAATACCCTAATGGTGCTTGCCATATGTCTGGCAAAGAGGATAGGTGCGGGGACTGCTAACACTAGCCTGGGACTTAGAGCCTGGCTCTCTAACTTTTTTACCCTTTTTGAACTTAGAAACTGGAGCACTGGATGAAGAAGGAGCTGGAACTGATGACTTAGTATGAAATTGAGAACGGTTTCCTTCTTCTGACTTAGGCTGAGCGAAGTTGAAACTACCTGTCTTCGCTCTCTTATTATATTTCTCCCTAATCTTAATCTTTTTCTCCTCAATCTTCTGAGCATGATTTATAAGCCTAGCTAAAGTCATATTACTATTCAGCATGGCGGGTCTGCACTTATTAGCCACACTATCATTCATCCCTGAAATGAACTTACTCATCCTTGCCCTACTATCTGTAACCGCATGAGGGGCATATCTTGATAATTGAGTAAACTTAAAAGAATACTCTTTCACTGTTATATTGACCTACCTGAGGTTGAAAAATTCTATCACCTTAGTTTCTCTAAGCTCTAGGGGAAAGAATCTATCGAGGGAAGTAAACACAAACTCCTCCCACTCAACTGGCCCTGCATCATCTGTCTTTTCTGACTTCCACTGCTTGAACCAAGTGTAAGCAATATCCTGCAACTGATATGCAGCTAGCTCAGCACTCTTAACAGTAGTCACCCCTATGATGTCTGTCACTTTCTGTTCTTGATCTAGGAATTCCTGAGGGTCCTCATCTATCTTAGACCTAAGAAAAAATGGAGAATTCATTTAGGTGAAATCCTAAATCCTGGATGTAGCTGAATTGGACACTGGATTGGCCAGAATGACAACTGATCATTCATTCTGAGCAGCAACTAAGTTAGCAAGAGTAGTGAATGAAGCTCGGAACTTTGCATGAGAAACATGATCGTCCAAAGGATCTTTGGGCTGGGGGGTTGACTGATTTCTGTTTCTTCTTTTAGGAGGCATATTTTGTAGAAGAAAAAGAGAAATGGATTAGGCTAAGAGATTAACTTGAGAATATGCTCATTGGCATGTCATGAATACTGAAAGAGGTGAAACTATTCCTAAAATATCTTATAGCCTTATGTACATAAATGTGACCCGCAGCACAACAATGTTTAAGACTCTATTAGATGCGGCTTTCAGAATTCCTAGGACTCTATTGAACCTTAAGCTCTCATACCAAGTTTGTAACACCCCGAATCTAGTACTCAGAATGCTACACGGTGCTCATGACCCCAAAGGACCACAATCTAACCATGACTGATATCTGTACCTGTATACTACATAAAATACTAAATAATGTGGAAACATGAACTGAAAGTCCATAAGGTTAAAATAACTAAAGTAAAATATAACATCTAAACGAGATATGAAATACCCAAAACCAAAACTGAAAATACTGAAGTCTGAAACATGATAGTCTAGAAAACCTCTAACTAAATGAACTGTCTGAGTAAGGAGTTAATGGGATATGTCCCTAACTAACTCCAACTAATAAACTAATTAATAAGATAATAGAGAAATAATCATGTCTTCGAATGATGAGGACTCACTTCTAACTCTGACTGCTGAAACTGAATTCTACTACTGATCTGGAGCTCGTGTCTCTAAATGTATGGTATAAGACACTATAGAGCAAATACACTAGTACTTTAAATATACTGGTATGTATGTGGGGTAGGCTAAATACATGGGGTTCATATGTACGAACAATACTGGCTAACTGGCTAATATGAACATGAGAATACATGCATGCATACATAGTAACTATATCTAAAATTATGATAACATGAGTACTGAATCTGAATACTGATAACATGACATACTGATAACTGATAACATGAGTGATTGTATCTGACAGTTCTGAATCTAGTGGAACTATTTGAGTTCCATTCTGTATCTGAGTTGACTATATCTGACAGTCCTGGATTCTGAAGAACTTTCTGAGTTCTTTTATTGAGACTGATACTGAAACTGTAGGAGGTAGTTATCTAACTGACATTCCCCAAATGATGCATTATAGCTGAATTGGGGTCCAATCTATTCGCTAATTAGAAGGGTATTAATACCGCGCCACTGGTAAGGACAACATATAAGTGACCCTAATATAATAGGTAACTCTAATGAGAATGGTGGGAACCCTCAAATTGCAGGTTAAACCACCTAATATACCCTCATATAGTATGCTATGATGTCTCAACGTATGCTGGCTACATAGTTTTGTAACGCAAGGATTGCTTCTAAGAATCACACCCTCATATAACAGGTGAGTTCCCACCCTTGGGTTCGCTCGGTGCTAATTTCTACTCCCATCTGAATAGACACTGACGGAATATTACTAATATCTTACAACTGACTCAGTTCATGAGATCATGAAGATTTCCTGAGTCATAAGACTGTCCGAAGTTTAAGGATTCATAGCTTGACTGAGAGTATCGTGGAAACATGACATGGCTCTAGGCACACAACTAATATTTTGGGTACAAGTACCCACAAGACTCGATGGAAGGAAAACTAACCAAGCATAACTTACTTGAACATATAACTAACATCATAATCCATAATACATTTATTGAAGCATTCCATCAAAATATGTGATAGGCATAACTTGTACGTATATGGGGATTTTATGATATCATACTAGTTGGGCATTGTTCCTTCATCTAGGCATTTAATTAAACATATGGTAGGCATAACACATGTCAACAACAATATACAACACTTAATCATCATGATTCATCTCTGATTTCATCATCCTAGGGTTTATTCATAGGTTCACATGAATATACATCTATACAAATCAATTCCACATAAAATTAATCACTCAAGATGGATTTGAATTCAATTGATCATTCTCAACATAAAAAAGATGAACCCAACATGAAATTCATAAACAAATCCATAAACTTAAACTTAGAAATGAGATTCTTGGGCTTCATGGACGAAAGGAGTCCATGAATGAACACTGCGCATACCTTGGTTCATGAATTCGTAAAGGTTAACAGAGGAAATTCTTGATTCTGAATCTTCTATGAAAAGCCCTAGGTTGTTCTTGAGAGAAACTTAAGAGAAACAAGTATATTTTAGGTGAAGAATGGCTAAATCACGTACTAAAGGGCTTAAATAGAGGTGGGAAGTTGACCCTTTTAACCCTGGACACATTATTTAATTTCAGTCAAAATTTCCCGTATTGAACCCCTGGCGTGATGTGGCGCTATCGCGCCATGTCACTGGAATTTGACAATTGAGAAATTGAGGGATGACGCGACATGAAGCCGTCGCGTTGCCCCTTCTTTTGTGACCTGAAACTTTAGCGCGATGTGGAGGAAATTGTGCTGAGACACTAGAAAAGGACAATTACTATTTTAGCTTGTGGCGTTGTGCGCCATTTACCCATATGACGCTATTTTATGATTGGAACTTGAAATAGTCATAACTTTTGACCCGTTTATCGGATTTGGGCAAATTTTATATCGATGGAAAGCTTATTGAATTTTCCATATGAAAAGAGTAAAAATCTTAAAAATTCCTCATGGAATGACTATCATTCAGTTTAGAAGCTAAACATTCTTGGGACGAAATTAGCTGGAAAAAAGTACGGGGTATTACAATATAAATGATTAGTTTTGTATATTATAAAATTATTTCAATGAAATTAGTCAGACCAATCAAGTCACTTATATTTTCATGAAACTAACTCAGAATGAGATTCCAAATATGCCAGTGAAATTTTAGATGTTTTATGTTTGCTTTGAAGCTTGTAAATTAGGATTTAAGGCTAGTTGTCGAAAGATTGTTGGGGTTGATGGATATTGGCTAAAGAGTACTATGTACAGGGCACAATTACCATTAGTTGTTGATTTGCATAGAAATAACATCTTCCCAATAGCTTAGGCAATAGTCAAGAAGGAAAATAAGAAAATACGACAATGGTACTTAATCAATTTGATGAATGATTTTGAGATTGAAGAGCAGTATTTGTAGACTTTTATGTTAGATAAGCAAAACTAACTCGTTGAGACTTTGAATTAGTGTTACCTAGTGTTTCTCATAGGTTTTGTGTGCGGTATTTGCACAACTATTGACAAACTTGATACTCGTAGGGCTAATTTGTTTGAATTAGATAAAAAGGCATATGCATGAATATCTGCTAAAGTTTCTAGTGAATGGTCAAGATCATATTTACCACCTCTTCCTAAGTGTGACATTTTTTTGAACAATCAGTTTGAGGTTTTTAATTAGTTTATTCTTGACGCAAGAGATAAATCAATTACTAAGCTTTTGAAGACCATTAGGCACTTACTCATTGTGAGAATCGATTCTAATAGAGGAAAAGCTAAAAAATAAAATGTGAATGACATTTGTACTAATATCAAGAAGAAGTTGGCCAAAATCATGAAGAAAGGTGCTAGTTATATTTTTAAAATATCAAACATGTTGAACCATGAGGTAATTGGGCCCATCGAAGGTGATACTTGGGTTTTTGAATTATACAACAGAACATGTAGTCGTAGGTAGTGGGAATTATCATTCTTTATAAACATGATATATCATTGATTTTGCTGAAAAAGGACGAGGTTTTAGACTATGTTAATGATTGCTATAAGGTGAAGACTTATCAAAAAATTTATAAAGCTTCAATGTTGCCTATGAATGACCCTAATTTATGGCCTAAGTCACTGAATCCTCCACCATTTCCACCTTCATACTTGATAAAGAATAAGAAAATAAAGAAAAAAATTAAGAAGGAAGGAAGATAATAAGACAGGATCTAGCTGGACTAAGTTAAAACAAAAACAAAAATCAGTTGATTGCAAAAAATATGATAAACCTAGCCACAAAAGTAGAACTTATAGTTTCTCCTCATATGACATTGAAATTCATCCATTGGACTACCGTTGTATTATGGACTCCATCATGATTGAGGGAGCATCAAGTTTCCATAATATTGAAAAATTGCCTGTAAGAGTTCTAAAATTTTCATATCTAAGTTATTTTATTGTAGCTTACTGTAAAAATATTTATATTTAGTATTTTAATTTCTTATTTCAGGTTAGAAGAGGTACATGTCAAGTTAGCCAATAACGTTACAACTTCTCATTTCTCAACAAAGCAACAACAATTGAAGAATTACATTTCTTTTTGCATTCTTTGTTGTTTGCTGCCGATTTATCATTTTTTTGCTATTTTTCTAATGTTTGAATAGATTTATGTTATTTTTTTGATTTTTTTATTAGTGCAATAGTACTATAGTACAAGGGTACTAAGTTTTACTAATTCTTTTTTGTTATTTTTCACTACTTACGATTGATTTTTGTTGGTGTGAATGAGTAAGAATTCCTTTTGATGATTCTCTAATGGTCTAAAGTGTTGACAAAAATAGAGAATTAGTAATATTAGATTGTCTCACTCTTTAGACTTCAGTATAACAAACATAAAGAATTAACAGTATAATTCCAGCAGTTCAGTAAGAAACAAAACAAGTACTCTTTAGGTAAGGTGAACATTTTTCATTGAACTTTAAGAGTATACATGATAAAGTTTAATATGAAAATACAAGTAAAATGACTAGTACAATTAGATTTGGCCGTAATTTGTTCTTCTAAGAAAAGATAGATGTTTTTTTCTGAATTATAATATAATGTTCCTTTGCTTAACATTTGTTCTTTTGAAACATCTCTTAAAATCTGATCAGTATTGGCACAATAGCTAAAACAGGGTCATTGATGTATTTATAGTTTCCCACCTTAAAAATGATGGCCATGATGTGAGCATCAGGAACTTCATTAGCAACTTGGGGTTTTACAATGTATAGAAGTGATGGTGTTACATCGGCTAGCTTGTCTTCCAACTTGGTTCAGGAAATCGACAACCTTTAGAAATTAGGGATCTCTAGTCTTACAATAGTTTTTGTTTTTAAGATTTTACACCTAGAATATGTTGTATCTTCAATCGATCAAGAGCAAGATGTGTGCTTTTGTATCACATTACAGTTAGGATGAAATTCAATGCACATCTAAGTTTTTAGAAATTATTCGATACTCATGACTAATGAGATCTTTGAAACTTTTGCTAGTCCTTTATATAAGTAACTTTGTTTTAAAAATTTGAAGAGCTGCATATTTCAACAGTAATGATGTTATTGGTTACTTTATGTAGAGTACCGTCAATATCTTATTACTATCATGATATAGAGATTTAGTAGTTAAGGGCCACAAAAGTTAACTAATTCAGTTCTCTTGACCTGTTTAGTGTTGCACCATTCAAGATCTAGAGTATCAAAACCTTTAAAAAATATAATTAGCACCACATCCAAAAGAGTACTTTGATAAATTTGACATTAATCCCTGATGAAGTTGATAGAATATAAAGAATGAGCTACATATAAACTGAAAAAACATGTTATCAAATGATGACATTAAGATCATAATATTGTTTGACTTATCTTTGGAAAAAAGAACTGATAAAGTTGAATAACTTCTTAGCATTTGAATTTTTTATGTCTGAATTCATTGTGATGATAAAGGTCCCTCTTCATATTCATATTGGGAACACAATTTATATTTGTTGTTCTATACTGTAAATTGTAAAACTATTAGACCCCCATAATTTTGATGAATTTATTTTGGTACTTGTTTTTGTTTAATGGTGATTTATGAGTTAAATTATGATAAGGATTGATAATGGGACCATTAGGAAGTGTTTCATAATTTCATAAATTTTGAAACACATTTTGGAATATTTTAAGACACCAAAATAGTAAGGATCTGTGTAAGAGGGTGCCACAGAGGGGAGGAACACCCTTACAAAGAAACCAGTGAAGGTCTACGATAAGATCATGCCACTCTCTTATAGTACCGCGATAAGGGCGTGCCACACCCTTGGAGTAGAGCGATAAGGCCGTGTCACGCCCAAAGATACAGAAATGTCAATTTTTTTCCAGCTTAGGTTGAGGGCTTTATGGTCTTTTGCCTATCAAAAAAGTTCCAAAATGTATTAAACACAAAACTATGATTAAAGAAATTTCTCTTCTCTCAAAACCCTCAAAAACACAAAGAAGAGCTTTTTACCAAAATTTAAGATTCCAAGATTTCAACTCAAGTTTCCCTTAAGTAATTCACAAATTTTAGGTATGTGATGTTTGAACAAGGATATTCTTCTGTCCTTGTGTCCAAAAGTTTTATTTTTAATTGAATTTTAAGACATAAATTTATCAGGGTTCACACCCACTTTTCTTATGCTTTATAATTATAATTTTTCTACATGAATTAAGTTTTATTTAGCGCAAGATTTCATATTTACTTATGTTTTATCCATGAAAGTGATCATATGAATTGAGTTTGGTATTTAGACATGATTTTCTATGAATTGGTAAATGATTGTAATTTTGAGCATCATGTATTCATTTTGCAAGTAGTCCAAGCTTATTAGTTTAAGTTATAAAGTATTACAACATGAATTAATTTTTATTTTGGTCTTATGATCTTAGATACGGCATACAATTCACAAATTTCTTCATGAGTATGGTTTAAGTAAGAAAAATATAGTTAGTTTTCAGTTTTATAAACCCACATGTTTAAGGCGAATTTCTAAGTGTAGGCATACAAGTATATATTTTGAGAGTAGTAGTTAGCACTGAGAGGGAAATGTTGGTTTAGCGCATCCTATTTTTTAAAAACTACGTGCCATTGTAGGTTAACGGACCTCACTAGTAAGTGTCTCCTCACCCCAATAGGACCAAGTTCAGTGATCACTCCAAGGAAAAGTTCTATACTAATGGCAAGGATAAAAAACTTTCCTCAATGTGGGTTATATGTTGAACTCTATGTTAGCTCTCATCGTTTGTGTCAGTTATGAGAGTCTCCTACCGAAGTAAAGATTTTAGAAACTAAGTGTAATGGCTCACAAGTTTTCCTCTGATATTTCTTTATGATTTATGCTTGTGTTACTTCATCTTTTATTTTTATTCACAATCAAGTTGACTCCATCTACACGTGCCATGCATGTTTTTAGGTGTGGCATATAACAACTTTTATTTATTGCATTCACCACCATATACTCATTATATTCTAGAAGTACTAATCACATATATGTTTGTGTGGCTATATTGTTTCATAATGTTTGTTTTGGTGTTCATCTCCTGCAATACAAGTAACCAAGGACACCACTTTCTCTATTCAGATATTCAGATAGTTGGAGAGTCTTCATATTTTGAGGGCCAAGCTTTGGTCTGTTCTAGATGTTTATTGTTATGATTTCAAAGTCAGGTAAGGTCTATCCAGTTGCTCTTCAATTTTAGTGGAGGCTTGTCAAGACTAGTCAGACTAGGTATTTCTTTCAAATTTTTAAATAGATTTGAAGGATATTGAGTAACAGTATTTGGTTGAGATTATTCTTCTATTTGAACTTAGCTATAAGTTTTATTCAATTTCTGCTCATGTTTTAAGTTTATTTAGTAGAGTTTAGAGCTTAACAGATATAATGGGTTAGTTTGGGGCTACTCATAGTTCCAAGAACCGTGTAACATCCAAGGGGTATCTTTGGAGCCTCACAAACTTTGTATCAGAGCCTAGGGTTTTAAAGAGTCCTAGGAGGTCTTACAAGCCGCGTTGCATAGAGTCATGATCATGGGTCTAAAGCATGCCATACTTATGAGTAAGAGGGTATGAAACATATTAGGAACCATCCCCTCTTTCCTGATCTCTATTGTGATTTAAAGTTATCTCTATATTCTCTCATTTGTGCTTTTATATGATAGATAATGCCTCCTTGTAGAGATCACACATGCAGAAATGGGGATCAGTCAGCCCCACTCTTACCTGCAGACCCTCTGAACAAAAATGTCTCTTATACTGAGTTTCAAGCTACTTTCTAAGTGTTAGCTTAGGCTGTGAATACAAGTACTTAGGGTAATCAGCCAGCAACAGTCCCACTTCAGCAGAATAGTGGTAACTGAGCTACAACCAGAGTTTAAGATTTTATGAGAATAAATCCACCTGAGTTCTTTCAATCGAAGGTGAATGAGGATTCTCAATTTTTCTTTAATGATGTGAATAAGAATACCCAGATTATGTACGTTAATGAAGAGAATAGTGTAGAATTGGATTCCTATTAATTGACGTATATTGCTTATGACTAGGTTACTATATGGAAGGAAGGTAGGGGTAAGAATGGAGCTCCTATGGGTTGAGATATATTTCAGATGGCTTTTCTAGATAGTTTATTTCATAGGAAGTTAAGAGAGACTTAGGTAGAGGATCTTATGAGCCTGAGGCAAGGGTTAGTATTTATGAAGAAGTATTGACTCTAGTTTATTCAACTAGCTAAGTTTGCACCAGATTTGTTGCTAGATTTCAGATCTCATATGAGTAAGTTAGTTACTGGTGTGTCTAACTTGGTAGTCAAGGAGTATAGGACTGCCATGTTGATTGAGGAGATGGATATTGCTCATTGGATGACTCATGCTCAATAGATTATGGTAGAGAAACTATAGAAAAGGGAGAGAAAGAATAAGAGAGCTTGAATCAAATAGTTTGAGTTCAGTCAGAGAAGTTAAGAAGGGGAAATAGTTCATAGTTTTAGGTTCACTCATCAACACCTACACCACCCTTAACTAGTTCCTCTTCATCTAGAACTACACAGGATAAGTGGGGAAGGGCACCAACGACTAGAACTCAGGGTAGTATTTTTAGGGGAAGGACTAATCTGACTTGCACAAAGCATGGTAAGAACCTTATGGGAAAGTGCTTAATGGGTAGAGATGGTTATTTTAGGTATAGTAAGGTGAGTCACAGGATCATGGAATGCTTCTTTCTCTAAGTAGAGAAGTAGATATGCTCATCCCTAGTCTTAGTCTATAACTTCAGTAGCTCAGTTAGGATGCCCAGCTCCACAACATAACAAATCATCCAGTACTGGTGGAAGTCAGCATCACAACCATTTTTATGGTATACCATCCTATCAGGAGCAGGAAACCTCCCTAGACATAGCCACTGTTATGTTTCATGTCTTTTAATTTGATGTGTATGTGTTATTAGATCTGGGGTCAAACCTCTCTTTTGTGACCCTACTTGTTGCTGTGAATTTTGGAATATATCTCTAGAGTCTTTCTCGACCTTTCTCAGTTTCTACTTTAGTGGGCAAGTCAGTTATTGTTAGATGAGCATACAGAAAGTGCCCTATTACAGTCCTCCATAGGGCTACTCTAGCATATTTAATAGAGCTAGAGATGATAGATTTCAATGTTATTTTGGGTATGGATTAGATCTATTCATGCTATGCATCTGTCGATTATCGCACATGAGTGGTGAAGTTTTAGTTTCCTAATGAGTCAGTCCTCGAGTGGGATAATAGTTTAGTATGTCCCAATGGTCATTTCATATCTTATCTTGAATCCAATAAGTTAATATCAAAAGGGTTTATTTACCACTTCATTTGATTTAAACATACTAAGTCTGAAACCCAAACAATTTAGTTAGTTTGTATAGTTAATGAGTTTACTGAAGTCTTCTCAGAGGATATATCTAGAGTACCTCTCTACTTAGAAATGAAGATCTAAATTGATCTTCTTCTAGATACTCAACCTACCTCCATTTCTTCCTACCGTATGGATCTAGATGGGCTTAAAGAGTTGAATTAACGACTAAAAGACCTCTTAGATAAGTGGTTCATCAAGTCTAGTATTTCCCCATGGAGTGCTCCAATTCTACTCCTGATTAAGAAGGATGGTACACCAAGAATGTGTATATATTATAGATAGTTAAACATAATCACCATCAAGAATAAGTACCCCATCCCCAAAATTGATGATTTATTTGATCAACTTTAGGGCTCCTATTGATTTTCAAAGATTGATCTTAGGTTGAGGTATCACCAGTTGAAGGTCAGGGTGTGAGATATCTCAAAAACTGCTTTTTGAACCTGATATGGTCACTTTGAGTTTGTAGTTATGTCTTTTGGACTAACAAATTCTCCTGCAACCTTTATAGATTTAATGAACAGGTTCTTTAAGCAGTACTTGGACATGCTCGTCATTGTTTTCATAAACAACATACTTGTATATTCTAGGAGTGAGGAGGAATATGCAGATCATTTGAGAACAGTGTTGTAGACCCTTAAGGATCATCAACTTTATGCAAAGTTTAGTAAGTGTGAATTTTGGTTGGAGTTTATTACCTTTTTGCGACATGTGATTTCGGTTATCGGTATTCATGTAGACCCTAAAAAAATTGATGTAGTCAAGCACTAGCCTAGGCCTATTACTCCATATAGTATTCAAATTTTTTTGGGTTTAGCCGGTTATATAGGATGTTTGTGTAGTAACCCAAAATTTCAAGCTCTAGACCCCTTAAAAGATTGGCCATAAGTTGGCTTTCTAATATCGTAAGTCTCTCCTTGATCCGATATCATGGAAAAAATTTAAGCAAATTTCCCCTTAAAGTATCAGTCAACTACCAGTGGCTACGATTCATGTGAAGACCTGTAATCAGACATTATGAGTTTTTATGAGTAGTCGTAGTTACAAAAGAAAGGACCTTCAAATTATGTCCAGTGACTATATCCGCACTTCATGACTCATCATTAATGAGTACGAGTCTTTAGAAAGGACTCGTAGTCACAACAGTGCATGATCATGAATCCGTGCTAGTGGTAACGATTCCATCACATGACTCATAATTAAAGATTATGAGTCATTTTGTGGAACCATAATCTGAATAGTAAGTGATCCATGAGCCAGGCCTCAGACTACGACTCCACCCAATGACTCATAGACAGTCGTAATAAGTTATTTGTAGGGCAGTCGTAGTCATAACAGAATGAACCCAAGATCCCAGGACCTCAGGTTACGAATCAAACCGTGACTTGTAACCAGTTGTGACGAGTTGTGGGGTAATCTATAACGACTGGAACCAAAACTTTTTGCACATTTTAAATAGGGTCTCTTTGGTAATTTTCACCCCTTATTAACCCAAACCCACATCATTTACCCTTCCAAAACATCAATTATCAAGGGTAAATATTACCCTAACTCTCATAACTTCAAAAATCACCTCTTTTAGCAAAATAAAGCAATTCTCATCTTCCTTAGAGAAAATCGGGGTTTCTCAAGAATAAGATCAACTTCAAGGATTTCTTTAAGGCTTCTACACTTAGGTATGTGGGGTTTCATTAATGGTCCCCTTCCACCCATTGAGTGCTAATAACTCCCTAAATTTACATGTGTAAAACTCTTTTTTCTTTTATAGGATTCCAAGTTAACCATGAGTTTTTATGAATTTTCTCTTAATTATTTTGATTATGAACCATGAAAATATGTTCCCTCATAAGAATTGTGTTTTCATAGGTTTGATAATGCAAATGTCTACGTCATGATCAGTTATTGAAATATTGAATGTTATTCATAATTTTTCGTACCATGGTTAGTTCCATAATTACCATGATCAGTTTGCATTAATCAGTGCTAGTTGGTTATGAACACCCAATACCTAGGTACTCATGCATGTTATAGTTTTTAGGTTACAAGTCACTTAAATCATCCTTGTATCATAAAATTCAAAATACTATCATGTTTATCATTTATTAGTATCAATAATGTTAAGCATTTTATCAACATCAGTGTCATTTTAGTTGGGAGTAGGACTTAGCACCAAGTGAACGCAGGGATGAAGGCTCACCCGTTAGTTGAGGACTGAGACCTTTAGTAGAATCCCTAAGTTCCTGAACTACATTGCCAACTTAGGTTAGGAAAGGTCACTTTCCAGTTGAGGACTGACACCCTAATAGAGGTCACCCACCAGTAGAAGAATGACACTCTAGTCCTTTGGGAGATCAGTTTATTGGATCTGCGCCAGCCAATGTTGGTACCCTTGGCAAGATAATAGCATCCTTCCAACTGGGGTTATAGGTTGGACCCAAATTAGCTTAGATTGGGGCATGTCTGTTACATGTTAGGTCTCATAGTTTCTATTTTTGTATTCAAATCATGTTCAATTCAGGTTTGCTTGACCAAGTATTTAGCATATCAGTTTTTCATATTATTTTAGTACATGTTTATACTTGGTCTTGTATTTGATTTTCATGTTCATGCAGTTATGCTCAATATATATGTGTATCTTAGCTAGTTTTTCCTTCTCACATACCAGTACATTTAAAGTACTGACTTTATATCCTCTTTTATGCTATGTTGTCTTTAATTTATGTTCAGACGCTTAGTTCCTAGCTCACACTTAGTTCATTCTTGTGCCACTCAGCTGCAACCTTAGTGAATCCTCATCAGTCAAGGACTAGTTATTTTATTAGTTATTGATCCTAATATTTTTACTTCATGCTATTTCATTCAGTCAGAGTAGTTGGTGACCTATCCCAATAACTCATCAGGTTTAGAGGCATTACTTATTTGGTGTGCATGTCGATATTTTCACTGATTATAGGAGTCTCTAATATGTATTTATGCAAAGTGAGTTAAATTTTCATCTTAGAAGGTGGTTGGTGTTATTAAAGGATTATGACATGAATGTGTTGTACTATTTGGGTAAGACAAATATAGAAGCAGACACATTGAGTAAACTGTCTATGCGTAGTGTGGATCATGTGAAAAAGGAAGCACGGGAACTTGCCAAGGAAGTGCATAGGCTATCTCATTTGGGTGTTTGTCTGCTTCTTATAGATGAGGGAGGTGTAGTGGTTAAGAACGGTTAAGAATAATCCTTACTGGTGGAAATGAAAGAGAAGTAGAGTAGTGATCACATACTTAGACAAATATAAGATGCAGTTCAGTAATAAAAGATTAAGGTTTTCTCCCATGGGAGAGATGGTGTCTTCGCTATCAAGGTCGTCTTTGTGTTTCCAATATTTATGGATTGAGAGGAAGGATACTAGCAGAGGCCCACAGTTTAAAGTATTCGATTCATATTGGTGCCACTAAAATGTACCATGATATGTAAGAAATCTATTGGTGGAATGGTATAACAAGGGACATAGCAGAGTTTGTTGCCAAGTGCCCTAATTTTCAGCAGGTAAAAATTGAGCATCGAAGTCCCAGAGGTACACTTTAGGATATTATCATTCTTGCTTAAAAGTGGGAGGTCATTAATATGGACGTAGTTACTAGACTTCCACGCACCAGACCTCAGCATAATTTGATTTGGGTCATCATGAATCAAAGGATCAAATCAACCCATTTCTTACCTGTTAAGACTTCAGATATAGTGGCAGATTATGCTAAGATGAATATTCACGAGTTAGTAAGTCTCCATGGGATCTCCATGTCCATTATTTCAGACCAAGGTACACAATTTACTTATTAGTTTTGATAATCATTTCAGAAAGGCCTTGGTACAAAGGTAAAGCTTAGTACAACTTTTCATCCGCAGACAGATAATTAGGATGAAAGTAAGATTCAGACATTGAAAGATATGTTGACAGCCTGTGTAATAGACTTTAAAGGAAATTGGGATGATTCTTTACCCTTAATTGAGTTTACCTATAATAATAGTTATCGTGCTAGAATTCAAATGGCTCCGTTTGAAGCATTGTATGGGAGTAGATATAGGTTACCAATAGATTGCTTCAAAGTTTATGAAATGACTTTGGTTGGGCCGGATTCTGTTCTTAAAGCTATGGACAAATTTGATTTGATTTGTGAGAGGTTTAAAACTGTTCAAAGTTGCAGAAATTATATATAGATGTGAGGATGAAAGATTAAAGTTTGATGTGGGTTATTGATTGTAACACCCCGCTTTTCAGACGAGAATGAAAATCGTCATTTCCTTCACGTAAGGGTTCCAAAATCCATAAATCCAATGCAAGTTTAGTGTTTTAATAAATTATGTAATGTGGAAACCTATTTGAGTATGAATTGAGATCATAGAGGTCCCCAAGCTCAAGGACGAGTTGAAAGTTTTCCTATCATTCAAATTTTAGTGAGCGTTAAAACTTAGGTCAAATTCAATCGACCATTAATCTTTGTATATATTTAATTAGAGTGCCTACTATATATCAAATGAAAGGTCTTCGAATTATCTTTCCAACGATACTAATTTTGCAAAAATCCAACACCCTAGGAAGAAGTTATGGCTTTGCAAAGTGGAGTGTATCGTGCAGCATAAGGTGTACGATGCACACCCTAACTTATGCTATAAGGTGTGCGACACACAACCTAATGTGTGCGATAAAGAGTGTGCCACACAACCTATATTATGCGATAAGGTGTGCGCCACATACATTATTACTCAAGTGACTTAAACACTCCATTTTTAGGGAAAATGGTCCTTTTCCCACCATTTTTTAGCCATAAACACGAAATTCAGTCCCCAAAATACCCCAAAATACACCTTCATTCATTAAAATTGCTCAAGAACTCTCCTTAGGGTTTCAAAATAAAAACCCAAGCAACTCAAGATTCAACTGTGGATTTTTGAAACTAATTGCATATTTGGAATCCCCAGAACATAGGCTTCAAGAAGCACCTATCATCTTCGCATATAGAGATACGTGGGGTTTCAAAAATCTCATGGGCTTAAAAATTCATGTTTTCAAAATGGGGGTTTTGAAATTACAAATATGATTATGTTTTAAATGTTTTATGACATTAATTTGGTCTTTAGGCCTATTACCGAAGTGATTTGATATATGATATATGTATATGCATTTATTCTGAAAAGATGTTAACTTGAGAGCATGAATTATATGAAAATCTCTCTCTTGATATGATTTTGTATTAAATCCTCATATGATGTGAATTTTTTGAAATCATCTTGACAAGCATGACATGAAATATTTTGAAAATGGTTATGACTTTTGACTGGAAATGAGAGGGTTGTTATGTTGAAATATGATGAAATAATGGTTGCATGAAAGAATGATGTGATATTGATGGCTTGCAAGTCGTGTATGACGATACCTTATAGAATAAGATATGTGATTGAATTAAATGAAGTTTGATGCATTGATTTTACATAAGATAGGTGGATGCCCGAAGAAAGCGTTTGAGTGTAAGGGCTCATTGCTGGAAACCGTTTTTGCCGACATGGGGATTCGGTACTAGGCTAAGTGATCTTGTGTACTTGACTTTATGTCATTCCCAAATTGGGACTATGGTTAGGAGCCCAGGCTAAGTGATCTTGGGCATTACTATACTTTATTGGGTCGAGACACTCTGCTGTATGATCTTGTGTGTCTTCCCCTCACTTATACTCTAATCTCGGTGGCAACCGAGATTTGACAGTTGGTGTAAATGTTATATGTAGGATATTCCACCTATCTCAGCTGCATTACATTATTGTTGAAAACTATTACATGATGCCCATGTGTTTTTAAATGATTTGATATAAAACTGCTTTATAATGGCGCTCACCTATATTTGGTAAAAATATTATATTTTGTTTTGATTTCTTTGCGTACTAGTACTTTTGTATTGACCTCTTTCTCTCCCAGGTTCAGAGGCACAATTTAGGGGTCTAGAAAATCAGTAGATTCTCCAGACAGATTTATAGAGTCTAGTGGTGAGCCTCCTATTTTCCGAAAGGCCTAATGTCTGGCAGTTTAATTATTATTTAGTAGTTTTGGGTCTACTAGGGGCCTTGTCCCAGTTTTCAGATAGTTATTTGTTTCAGTCATGTAATAGAGATTTTGCAGACGTTTTTGAGATGTTGATTGAGATTGTGGGACATTATTCCCCATTATTGTTTTCATATGATTCTTGACCATGTTTTCATTATATTTTGTATCTTCCGCATTTCTTTTATCATATATGTCATGTGCATGATTACCAGATAGATAGGGGTGTTTCAGGCCTTTATGGTTTGGAATACTTGTCACGGCCAGGGCCCCAGTTCTGGTCGTGACAAACTTGGTATCAAAGCACAGTTCATACTCCCAGGGTGTCTGCGAAATCGCATCGGGTAGAGTCTTGTTTATGGGTATGTAGCGCGCTACACTTATAAGCAGAAAACTATTATGTGTTTAGGAAATATTTCCCTTCTTTGTTAGTTAGTTCATGCTTCAGAGTCAAGTCTGTTCCTAATCAGAAATCTTTTGTCTTACAAAAATAACAGTCATGCCTCCTCATTGCAATACTAATCAGAGTGATCAAAATGATGAAGTTTGTCCCACTCATGGGATGAGGACACGTAATAGAGCTCTTACTCCAAACCCTGTCCCTACTCTGGGAGTCCCTCCAGTCTCGAACAGTCCACCTCGGGCTCCACGGACCAATGTTAACCGACCCTGACAAATCAGAGAGATATTTTGAATACGAGTTCAGGCAATCTATTCACATGTTGACACAGTTGGTTGCTTCGCAGACTCAGCGATCAGAGGATACTGGGTCTGCATCTGTTATTTTTGAAGCTACTTGGGTGAGCCAATTCATGAGGATGAATTCTTCTAAATTCACAGGTACTAAGGTAGAAGAGGATCTACAGGGATTTGTAGATGAAATGGAAAAGATTTTCAAAGTGATGCATGTTGATAAGGTAGAAGGGGTAGAATTGGCAGCGTACCAGCTTAAAAAAGTGGCGAATTAGTTGTACAACTATTGGAAAGATGCGAAGGGCGAAAATGCTAAGCCCTCAATATGGAATGAGTTTGTTGATGCTCTCCTTGACAGGTTCTTTCCTCTGGAGCTGAGGGAAGCTAAAGTAGAAGAGTTCATGAACCTCAAGCAGCGTAAGGTGAGTGTGCAGGGGTACACTTTGAAATTTAATCAGCTGGTCCATTATGCTCCTGAGATGACGAGTAGTATGAGGTCCCAAATGAGGAAGTTTGCATCCAGCCTTTCAGATGACCTGGTGCTTAAGTGCCAGAGAGCTATATTGAATAAGGAGTTAGACTTTGCTAGGTTGATCGTTCATATGCACCAGGTAGAAGAGAAAAAAAAGAAGATTTCTGAGGCTAGGAAGCTAGAAAGATACGCAAAAAGAGCAAGATCTGCCGACCAGGGTCACAACAACCTCAAAGCGGTAAATGGGGAAATTTATGGTAGAAAAAGAAGAATTGGGGTAATGCACAGGCTGCTGCCATCACCTCAGTGCCCAGACCCCCAGCAGACAGATGATCTCAGAGTTTCCAAACTCAACATGACTCCAGAGCCCCAGATACTCAGTCGCAGGGCAGTGTGGCCCAGCAGCGTCATACTTATCCACGGTGTGAGTTTTGCAGAAAGAATCACCTAGGGAGGTGCTTTTTTGAGGGGAGAAACTGTTACACTTATGGCAAGGTGGGTCATCTTCAGAGAGATTGTCCTTCTGTGGGAGGAAATGTAGGGGGAGGGCTAAGCCCCAAGCTGCCTCCATGAATCCTCCTTCTATGAGGCTCCTTCAGCTGGCAGAAGCTTCATCAAATGTTGTCACCGGTGCGTTATGAATCTTTTCTTGTGATGTTTATGTGTTACTTGATCCTAGGTCTACCTTATCTTATGTGACCCCTTATGTGGATGCTGGTTTTGGGTTCGAGCTCGAAGTTATTGTAGAACCCTTCACTGTTTCCACTCCAGTAGGTAATTCTGTTTTTGCTAGTAGGGTGTATAGAAATTGTGTTGTGTCTGTTCTTAGTCGGGATACTGTGGCAGACCTTATAGAACTTGATATGGTAGATTTTGATGCTATCCTTGGGATGGACTGGCTCCATTCGTGTTATGCAATACTTGATTAAAGGACCCATAGGGTTACTTTTTCTTTCCTGAATGAGACACCAATTGAGTGGGTATGAAATTCTGTTGCACCTAGAGGTCACTTTATCTTTTATCTTAGAGCCCAAAAGCTCATCTCCAGGGGTTATATGTATCATGTAATCCAAGTAAAAGACTCAAGGATTGAAAATCTTCCTCTTCAGTCAGTCCCTGTAGTGAATGAGTTTCTAGAAGTCTTTCCCGAAGATCTCCCAGGGATACCACCTGATAGAGAGATAGATTTTGGCATTGATGTGTTGCCAGACACTTATCCTATTTCCATCCCGTCATATAGAATGGCCCTCGCAGAATTGAAAGAATTAAAAGAACAACTCACAGACCTCCTAAACAAAGGCTTTATTCGTCATAGTGTTTCCCCATGGGGTGCATCCACACTTTTCGTGCGAAAGAAGGATGGATCTCTTCATATGTGCATTGACTACTGTCAGTTGACTAAGTTTACTATTAAAAACAAATATGCTCTTCCTACAATTGATGATCTTTTTGACCAGCTTCAGGGTGCTAAGTGTTTTTCGAAAATAGACCTTCGTTTGGGCTATCATCAGTTGAAGGTTAGGGAGTCAGACATTCCCAAAACAGCCTTCTGAACTCGATATAGTCACTATGAATTCTTAGTCATGGACTTAGGGTTGACTAATGTCCCTGAAGCCTTTATGGATCTTATGAATAGGGTGTTCCGTCAGTTTCTAGACTTGTTCATCATAGTGTTCATTGATGATATTCTAATCTATTCTAAAAGTGAGGAGGACCATGCCAATCACATTCGAATTATCCTTTAGACCCTTAAAGATCATCTGCTATGTGCTAAGTTCTCCAAATGTCAATTCTGGATGAATGCTATTGCTTTGTTGGGACATATTGTGTCTAGCGACGGGATTAGAGTGGATCCCTAAAAGATTGAGGAAGTGAGAAAATGGCCCAAACCCACGACTCCAATCAATATTCGGAGCTTCTTGGGCCTGGTGGGTTATTACAGAAGGTTTTTAGATAGTTTTACTTCCATAGCTGCTCCGCTCACTAAGTTGACTTAGAAAAAGGTGAAGTTTGTGTGGTCTGATTCATGTGAAAATAGTTTTGAGAAGTTGAAGGACAAGCTAACTATTGCTCCTATTTTCCCGAGGGTGTAGATGGTTTTGTAGTGTACTGTGTTGCATCCCGTGTGGGACTTGGTTGTGTTTTGATGCAGCATGGTAAGGTGATAGCTTATCCATCTAGGCAGTTAAAGGTGCATGAGCGAAATTACCCCACTCATGACTTGGATCTAGCAGCCGTGGTGTTTGCACTTAGAATCTAGAAGCATTATCTCTATGGAGTGCATGTTAATATTTATACTGACCATAAAAGTTTGCAGTATGTTTTCTCACAGAAGGAATTAAATCTCAGACAGAGGCATTGGGCAAGGCAAATGTTGTAGCTGACACTCTCAGCAGGTTGCTTATGGGCAGCCTTTCTCATGTTGAAGAAGGAAAGAAAGAGATGGTGAAGGACATTCACCATCTCGCAAATCTAAGAGTGCGACTCTTAGGTTCTGAAGATAGAGGGGTGATTGTTCATGAGTTAGCTAAGTCATCCCTATGTGCTGAAGTTAAAGAGAAGCAAGTTGAAGACCCCGTCTTGATGAAAATTAAGAAAGATGTGGGTCAACAAAAGGTAATGTTATTTGAAATTGGTGGTGATGGTATTCTAAGATATCAAGGTCGGTTGTGCATTCCGAATGTTGATGGACTATAGAAAAGGATCCTTGATGAAGCTCACACTTTGAGGTATGTCGTTCACCCAGGCTCTACTAAGATGTACCATGATCTGAAAACCTTATATTGGTGGAATAACATGAAACGTGATGTAGCTAATTTTGTGTCTAAGTGTTTGAACTGTCAATAAGTAAAGGTAGAACATTTGAGGCCAGGGGGTACTTCCCAAGAGATAGCTCTTCCTTTATAGAAGTGGGAGATTATAAATATGGACTTCATTACAGGACTTTCGAAGTCCCGAAACTAGTATGAGTCCATTTGGGTGATTGTAGATCGATTGACAAAGTCAGCATACTTTTTACCTGGGAGGACTAATTATTCAGGAGATGATTATGCGAATGTGTACATTGAGAAAATAGTTCATTTGCATGGGGAACCTGTCTCTATTATATCCGATCGAGGTACGTAGTTTTCTTCTCAGTTTTGGAGATTATTCTAGAAAGGTTTAGGTACCTAGGTGACTTAAGCACAACATTCCACCCTCAGACTAATGGGCAGGCTGAGCGTACTATTCAAACCCTTGAGGATATGTTGAGGGCTTGTATGATAGATTTCAAAGGTAGTTGGGTAGATCACTTGCCATTGATAGAGTTTGCTTATAATAATAGCTACCATGTCAGTATTAAGATGGCACCATTTGAAGCATTGTATGGGAGAAGATGCAAGTCTCATATAGGGTGGTTTGAAGTTGGTGAGATGCGGTTGTTTGGGCCTAATCTTGTTCATCAGGCAATGGAGGATGTAAAAATCATCAGAGAAATACTTAAGATGGATCAGAGTCATCAAAAATCCTATGCCGACGTTAGAAGAAGAGAGTTAGAGTTTGAGGTCGGAGATTAGGTATTCCTTAAAGTTTCTCCCATGAAGGGAGTTATACGCTTCGGGAAGAAAGGTAAGCTAAGTCCTTGCTATATAGGACCATATCAGATTATAAAAAGGATTGGTGGAGTTGCATATGGGTTAGAGTTGCCTGCAAATTTGGGTTCTGTCCACCCGGTATTCGACATATCTATGTTGAAGAAGTGTATTGGAGATCGCTCTTTAGTGGTGCCCATTGAAGAAATCAAAGTGTATGATTCCTTGACTTATGAAGAAAAGCTTGTAGCAATCTTAGATCTCCAAGTTAGAAAATGAGGAGCAAGGACATAACCTCGGTGAAAGTATTGTGGAGAAATCAGAAAGTTGAAGAAGCAACCTGGGAATCAAAAGATGATATGAAAAATAGATATCCCAACCTGTTTACTTCGATGGATGATGAGACAGAAGGTACTATTCTTATCTTATACCTCCTGTTCCTTAAATATGTTTAAATTCATGTTTCAACAAGTTCCTACCCATTATTCGGGGACGAATGATCCCAAGGGGAAGATAATGTAACACCCCGCTTTTCGGACGAGAACGAATATCGTCATTTCCTTCATGTAAAGGTTCCAAAAGCCATAAATCCAATGCAAGTTTAGTGTGTTAATAAATTATGTAGTTAGGAAACCTATTTGATCATGAATTGAGATCATAGAGGTCCGAAAGATCAAGGACAAGTTGAAAGTTTTCCTATCGTTCCAATTTTAGTGAGCGTTAAAACTTAGGTCAACTTCAATGGACAATTACTCTTTGTATATATTGAATTAGAGTGCCTACTATATATCAAATTAAATTTCTTCAAATTATCTTTCCAACGATACCAATTTTGCAAAAACCCAACACCCGATGAAGAATTTATGGCTTTGCAAAGTGGAGTGTGTCGTGCATCATAAGGTGTGCGATGCACACCCTAACTTATGCTATAAGGTATGCGATGCACAACCTAATGTGTACGATAAAAAGTGCGCCGAACAACGTATATTATGCGATAAGGTGTACGCTGCATACATTATTACTCAAGTGACTTAAACACTTCATTTTTGGGGCAAAATGGTCCTTTTCCCACTCTTATCTAGCCATAAACACGAAATTCAGTTTCCAAATACCCCAAAATACACCTTCATTCATCAAAATTGCTCAAGAACTCTCCTTAGGATTTCAAAATAAAAACCCAAGCAACTCAAGATTCAACCGTGGATTTTTGAAACTAATTGCATATTTGGAATCCCCAAAACGTAGGCCTCAAGAAACACCTATAATCTTCGCATATAGAGGTACATGGGGTTATCTCAAAAATCTCATAGGCTTAGAAATTCTTGTTTTCAAAATAGGGGTTTTGAACTTACGAATATGATTATGTTTTAAATGTTTTATGATATTGATTTGGTCTTTAGGGATATTCCCGAAGTGATTTGATATATGATATACGTATATACATGTATTCTGAAAAGATGTTAACTTAAGAGCATGAATTATATGAAAATCCCTCTCTTGATATGATTTTGTATTAAATCCTCATATGATGTGAATTATTTGAAATCAACTTGACAAGCATGACATGGAATATTTTGAAAATGGTTATGATTTTTGACTGGAAATGAGAGGGTTGTTATGTTGAAATATGATGAAATAATGGTTGCATGAAAGAATGATGTGATATTGATGGCTTGCAAGTCGTGTATGACGATACCTTATAGAATAAGATATGTGATTGAATTAAATGAAGTTTGATGCATTGATTTTACATAAGATAGGTGGATGCCCGAAGAAAGCGTTTGAGTGTAAGGGCTCATTGCTGGAAACCGTTTTTGCCGACATGGGGATTCGGTACTAGACTAAGTGATCTTGTGTACTTGACTTTATGTCATTCCCAAATTGGGACTATGGTTAGGAGCCCAGGCTAAGTGATCTTGGGCACTACTATACTTTATTGGGTCGAGACACCCTGCTGTGTGATCTTGTGTGTCTTCCCCTCACTTATACTCTAATCTCGGTGGCAACCAAGATTTGACAGTTGGTGTAAATGTTATATGTAGGGTATTCCACCTATCTCAGCTGCATTACATTATTGTTAACTATTACATGATGCCCATGTGCTTTTAAATGATTTGATATAAAACTGCTTTATAATGGCTCCCACCTTTATTTGGTAAAAATATTATATTTTGTTTTGATTTCTCTATGTACTAGTACTTTTGTATTGACCCCTTCCCTCCCAGGTTCGGAGGCACAGTCTAGGGGTCCAGAAAATCAGTAGATTCTACAGACAGATTTGCAGAGTCAAGTGGTGAGCTTTCTATTTTCTGGAAGGCCTAATGTCTGGCAGTTTAGTTATTATTTAGTAGTTTTGCGTCTACTGGGGGCCTTGTCCCAGTTTTCAGATAGTTATTTATTTCAGTCATGTAATAGAGATTTCGTAGACGTTTTTAAGATATTGATTAAGATTGTGGGACATTATTACCCATTATTATTTTCATATGATTCTTGACCGTGTTTCCGTTATATTGTGTATCTTCCGCATTTCTTTTGTCATATAAGTCATGTGCATGATTACTAGATAGATAGGGGTGTTTCAGGCCATTATTGTTCGGAATACTCGTCACGGCCAGGGCCCCAGTTCGGGTCGTGACATTGATTATTCTTGAAAGTTTCACCCATGAAGGGGGTAGTGAGATTTGGAAGAAAATAAAAGCTTAGTTCCTGATATATTGGTCCTTATGAAATTTTGAGGTGCATTGGAGTAGTTACTTATGAGTTAGACCTTCCATCAGAGTTAGCCGCAGTCCATCCAATTTTCATGGGCCGATATTGAAGAAATACATTGTAGATCCATCTTTAGTAGTGACCATAGAGAGTATTGGGGGTGAAGGATAGCTTGTCCTTCGAAGAGATTCCAGTTCAAATCATTGATCGACAAGTTTGAAGATTAATGAATAAAGAAGTTGCTGCAGTGAAAGTTCTTTGGATAAAACAAATAGTTGAAAGAGCAACTTGGGAAGCCTAGGAAGACCTGATGAGTCGCCTCACCTATTCACTTCTAACACAATGTTAGTATGAGGTAAGAAATTTTTCAAAGCCTACTTTATTCAGAAGTTTCCTTACTTTTAAATCATGAAATTCTGGTCTAAGGAGTTGTTTTAGTTATAAGTTAATGCTTGAGATGAATGATTTCAGTCTTAGAGTCAAACAATATTCACATCTTAGCTTAGCTAGCCTATGAGATAGTTGCTATTACTTCCCGATATTCATTCGAGGATGAAGAGTCACAAGGGAGAGATAATAATAGACCCCAAAATTTCTATGAATTTATTTTTGTACTTTCTTTGTGTTTAATGGTGATTACTAAGTTAAATTATGATAAGGTCTGATAGTGGGACCATTAGAAAGTGTTTCAAAAATTTTGGAACAAGTTTTGGGATATTTTGGGAGCCTAAAAAGTATGTGTCTGCATTGAGGGTGTGCCACAGAGGGAGGCACACTCATATGTAGAAACTAGTAAAGGTCTGCGATAAAAGAGTGGCATGCTCTTATCATACTGTGATAAGGGTGTGCCACACCCTTATAATAGCGCAATCAGAGCGTGCCACGCCTAAGGGTGTAGAAACACTAGTTTCATTTTTTTCAGTTTTGCTTGAAGGATTTTTGGTCTTTTGCCATTAAACGATTTACAAAACTTATTAAAGACAAAACCCACCCTCCTGACTAGGATTAAAAAGATTTCTCTTATCCTAAAACCCTCAAGAACATAAAAGAAGAGCTTTTCACCCAAATTCAAGCTTCCTAGGTTTCAAATCAAGTTTTCCTCTCCTTGTGCCCAAAAGTTTGATTTTTAGTTGATTTTTAAAAAATTGATTTAATTGGGTTCATACCCACTTTTCTTATGCTTTAAGATTATAATATTTCTACATGAATTAAGTTTTATTTAGTAGAAAATTTCATGTTTACTCATATTTAATCTGTGAAAGTGATCTTATGCATTGAGTTTTGTATTTTGACATGTTTTTTTTTATGAATTGACAAATGATTGTAATTTTGAACATCATGTATTCAATTTACAAGAAGTCCAAGCTTATTAGTTTAAGTTTCAAAGTATTACAACATGACTTAAGTTTTAGTTTGGTCTTATGGTCTCAAATAAGGCCTGAAATTCAGAAGTTTCATTATGAGTATGATTTATGTAAGAAAAATATAGTTGGTTTTCAGTTTTACAAACCCATGTGCTACTTTAAGGTGAATTTCATAAGTATGAGTAGAAAAGTATATATTTTGATAGTAGTATTTCGCACCGAGAGGGAAATATGGGTTTAGCGCATCCTATTTTTCAGAAACTATGTGCCACCATAGGTTAAGGGACCTCGCCAGTGAGTGTCTCCTCCCCCCAATTAGTCTAAATTTAGTGATCACTCCAAGACAAGGTTCTATACCGATATCAAGGATAGAACAACCCTCTTCAACGTGGGTTAGAAGTTGGACTCCATGCTAGCTCTTATGGTTCATGTCAGTCCTGAGAATCTCTTATAAAACTAAGAATTTTAGAAACTAAGTGTAATGACTCTCAAGTTTTACTATAATATTGGTATGATTTATTCTTGTGTTACTCTATTTTTAGTTTTATTCACAATCAAGGTGAGTCCATCTACACTTGGCATGCATGTTTTCTGTTGTGACATATAACAACTTTATTTATTGCATTCACCCCCATATACTCAGCACTTTTCAGAAGTACTTCACACACACGCACACACGCACACACACACACATATATATAAGATATGAGATGAACCTTCTCTTAGGTACTAAAAACCCCCTTCCCATACAAAAATCGGCTCATTTGGGAATTTAAACATGACCTAATGGGTGCGATAATCTAAGGTAGCATAGCATAAATGCAACCAATCCATCCTTAATATGATATCAAATTCAACTATATCTAACTCTATCAAATCCATAAGAGTTTCTGTACCACTAACAAATACCACACACACCCTATAGACTCTTTTAGCAATCACAGAGTCACCAACCGCGGTAGATACAGAAAATGGATTAGAAATAAGCTCAAGACCAAAACCAAAATGCATAGCCACAAATGATGTCACATAAGAAAGAGACCCTAGATTAAGTAAATAGTACACATCATAGGAGAAAAGTTTCAACATACTAATAATGACATCGGGGGATGCCTCAGAATCCTGATGAGACGTAAAAACATATAACTGATTTTGGCCAATGCTGGTACCAAAAGCAGAAACGGATGTAGAAAAAGCACTCTTTGGGGCAGGAGCAGATGAAGAGCCAACAAGAACCTTATTAGCTTCAGAAGTCATTCTAGCATGACAGTCACGTTGCATATGACCAATATGACCACACAAAAAACCTCTATTCTTCCCTTCCTCACAAAACCCATGGTGCGACCACCCACAAAATCTACAAGGAGAGTGAGTTGGAGCCGGCTGAGCCCCACTAGTTTGAGATTGGGCACCTTGTGCCTGAAGCCCACCATTATGTTGAGATCGATGATCACCCGATGGCTTCAGGTAAGGAGCACTAGCCGTAGAGAAAGAACCAGAACTCCCCTACTACTTTTTTGGCTACTTATCACCATCTCTACCACTTTTCTTAGAAGGCCAAAATTTCTTTTCCTACCTCTTACTAAACTCAGCCTGCTTCCTTTTATCTTCCCCTACCTACTGCATGTACACAACCAACCTAGAGATATCTATGTCCTTATTTAACAAGGTAGCCTTACTCTTAATAACCAACTTATGAGGCAGTCCTAAAGAAAACTTACACATTCTAGCCCTCATGCTAGAGACCAACTCAGGAGCATACCTAGACAACTAATGAACTTTCATACGATACTCCTTGGCAGACATCCTATCTTGCCTCAAATTCACAAACTCTTTCGCTTTCGCCTTCCTCAACTTTTGAGTAAAGAAGTGGTCTAAAAGCATACTAGAGAAATCCTCCCTTAAGGCAGGACCAACATCTTCGTCCCTCAACTATTCTCACTCGTCGTACCACTGGTACGCCATATCTTTCAATTGATAAGCAGCAAACTCAATACCTTCAATCTTCGAAGCATGCATAACATGGAATATTTTCTCCATTTCATTAATGAAGCTTTGAGGACCCTCCTCAACCTTTGTATCAGTAAACACAGAACTAAGCATTAGTAGCCTCTCCTTGAGGCAACTGAGTATGAGTATCGACCCCAAGAGTAGGATCAATAGGGACAGGTGAAACCCCGTGAGGCTAGTCAGATGTAGCGACCCTTTATATGCTCTAGACTCCAAAAGTAGAGTATGTCCCATCAATATTATCCCCAATCGAGATAGAAGAGTTTGCATGAATATCAAATTTTCTTGGAGGCATGATCTGATAGATGAGCAAAAGGAAATTAGAAGAATCCAAAACCTTAGACTCCATAGCTCTAAATAAGACAACAAGAGAGTGAACCATTCCTAAATATATCATAGCCTCTCTTTTATAAGTATGGTGTGCTACACACCCATAAAAAAGACTCTACTCTACATGACTTTGTGGATACCCAATTTACCATGAACCCAGCTCTGATACCAACTTGACATGACCCGAACAAGGTCCTTGTCGTAATAGGCATCTTAAGTCCTACAAGAACCAGAGATCGCCCCTGATACCTAACCCAACCAATCAACAAACTAAAAAATAATAACAAGTTCATAACTATTCCATAGCATACCCAAGTCCATAGTCATCCATATAAATCTTCTAAAAATAATCCAAGAATATCCGATCGGGATATGCCCCCGACCATAGCCAAAACCAATATCCAAGTCTAAACTAATAAAGATATAAGAAAACACAAAGAAAGAAATAGAGACTTCCAAAGTATGGAAGCTCACCATTTCAAGTCAACAAAAATTGCCCCAAATCTAAATAACTGAGCAGGAGGTGTGATAGTATGACCAAAACCTACATCACGTTGGTATACGACATCCAAGGATGGTTAGCGGTTGGGTCACTAATATGTAACTCAAGGATAAGAATAAATAATTCTAAAAGTTTAAAACCAATTAATCAATATATAGCATATATATATACCATGGCGGGATAGGGAAAAAGATTAGCATAAACTTTGAAATAATTAAACTAGGCTATATAGCATGCTGTCATATAACAAAGTGCCCACGGGCTATATGGGCCCAACTCTCCCCTAACTGGAAGGGCCTCAGTGCATGTAGTCGTATGAACTAGAGAATATACAATGTTGTATATGCCTAAATAAGGGACTTGAACCTCCAGGCATAAGCAAGGTAACTCAAGAACAATACATGTATAAGTGGGACTCGAACCTCCCATTCATATATTTATTTAGGGGACTCAAACCATCCAATCACAAAGACACCCGCACCGGCTAGTGCGGCTTCCAATGTTAGTCCTTCAGACTCTATTTTCACAGTTCAGCTACACATCCCACTTTAAATCCCAATATAGAACAATCATTTCACATACACAACCATTAAGTCAATTACTTACCAATGCACTTCTTTTGTATCGTCATACCAACACCACTTGTAAGTGTACAACATGTCATTACCATTATCAATCAACCAATCATTCATCTGACTTTGGGACTCGAACCCATTGTCTACCAAAGGAACTAATTCAATTCAAAGTTTATGGACTCAACCCATTATCTAATAAAGACATAAATTAGTTTAATGTTTAGGGACTCAAACCCTTTTAGCCAATTAAACCACCAAGATTACCATTTAAATCATTACATGGCCAACAAGGCCTTCACATAACCATTTACCAACTATTCATATTCATTAGGCCAATGTCGTAGTTCAAAACACCATTTAACAAGTAACTAGTTTATTCTCTTAGGCATTTTCACAAACATGTTGAGGACATACCATTATCAAGACGAAAGCAAAGGTAAAAACCATCAAGTATAAGGTTAACCATGAACCATTTATTAAATCATAATTACCAAGCACCCACATGTTCCAACCATCACCAAAATATGTATAAACACAATTTAAACCAAGAGTAAACAATACTCAACCATACACAATAAAACCCTCAACATTGGTTTTCAAAACCACCATTAATGATTCATAATCAAAGATTTAAACACACAATTTTCATGAACCAACAATGAGGGAAGAGTCACATTCCTTATTCATGAAGATTCACGAAAAGAACTTGACTCTTGATCCTCTAAATGAACACTTGAAGAAACTCTATCCCAACTTCAGGAGAGTGTTTAGAGAGAGTTTTAGAAGTGTTTTGATCCTTCAAAGTGTGTTATAAAAGGCTGCAATATGTTTTAAGACATGGGGTCTTAAGGGTTTTGGGGTGGAAAATGTCTTAAATGTCCTCAGCTTAAAAGTTGAAAAATGTTTGCAGTAGGGTACGACCCCTCAACTCTTACACCAATCATAAGAGTGGTACACACAAATCGTACCTTATACACAATGTTGGATTCTAATTTTATTCAACATATGTGTTCATGGCCTAACTCGTATCCAATCATACGATTGGTACCTTAGAACCGTACCCTAGAAAGAATCATCTAGGCTAGACATAGGACATTATAGGTTTGGCACTATACTTCTCGTACCCTAACATATGACTAGTATGATGCCTTCTTATTCCTTGGATAGTGAACAACCAACACCACACTAAGTAACATACAACGAAGTACTTCAAACTGTATCCACTCCATACAAGTGGTATTATGTAAGTCGTATGATGCACATAAAGTTTAAAATCATGAAATTTTCTAAGGATAAAAACTAGGGTGTTTCAAAGTTCCAAAAGAAATAGTTTCATCCTTTTGGTGGCATTTAATGCTACAGCTATGGACCTCCCCTTTTTGGTAGAATTTAATGCTATTATTATAGGCCTACCTTTTCTTTTATGTCACCCAACTCCTAACTGGTGTAGGATATGGATATAAATAGAATGTGGCATAGGCCCTAATTATTTAAGCTCCCTTATGTGACTTCAATTTGAATTTATTTTCCTACTTGTTCCTTATACGACTGTAGGTTTTTTGTTTACTCTAGGCGACCCATTTTTCTTCTTCTCTTTTTTTGAGAGCATGGAACTATTTAAATTTTACTAGGAATTGCATTTCCTAGTATTAGTTGAACATCGTTATACCCAACCATAGCCCCTTTAACTCTATAAATACATGTGATGGATTATTGAAATTCATAATCCACTGTAGTAATTTTGTTTCAGTCATGGCTGAAGATCTCATTTTACATCGGGTCGATTGTCATGCCTCGACCGGAGTATTATTGGTGAGTTATTATTCCTTAATTTTTTTTTATTTTTTTGTTCTGTCTCTTTTTTTAGAGAATGGAAATAAATAGCAATATATAAAAAATAGCTTAAGGTGTGAGAGTTTAAGTTTACATCTATACAACTTAATATTGATCAATTTGGCTTCAAGATGGCGATTGTGCAACAATGGGCTTAGGGTGCGAGATTTTAAATTCACCATTGTACACCTTTAGACTAACCAATTTAGCTTTTAGATGATGACTATGAAATATTCGCCTTAGGGTGTGAGAGTTTAATTTCACCTTCGTACACCTTAAGATTGATCAATTTGGCTTCAATATGGTGAATGGTACAATTGGCTTAGGGTGTAAGAGATTAACTTGACCTCTGTACAACTTACGACCAACTAATTTGGCTCTAATATGGTGGCTATGCGACAACTGACTTAAGGTGTTAGCGTTTTACTTTGTCGCCGTACACCTTAAGACCATCCAATTTGGCTTTAAGATAGAGAATGTGCAATAATTGTCTTAGGGAACAAGAGTTAAAATTTGCCTCTGTACAACTTAAGATCAACCAATTTGTCTTTAAGATGGTGGCCGTGAAACAATTGGCTTAGGGTGCAAGAGTTTAACTTCGCCTCCGTACACCCTAAGATCGACTAATTTGGCTTCAAGATGATAACTATGCAACAATTAGCTTAGGGTGAGAGAGTTTAAATTTGCCTCTGTACACCTTATGACTGACCAATTTAGCTTCAATATAGTGGCTATGCAACAATTGACTTAGGGTGCAAGAGTTTAACTTTTACTCTGCACACCTTAAGATTGACCAATTTGCCTTCAAGATGGTGACTATGCAATAATTTACTTAGGGTGATAGAGTTTAACTTCGCCTTTGTACACTTTAAGACCAACCAATTTGGACTCAAGTTTGGTGACATTGGTTCTAGCATACGTGGCACTTTTTTCTTAAATAAAGCCACAACATAGAGAAAGTTTCTGTCAGCGATCGTTTGTATAGATATTTGACCAAACTTTAACTTTATATTTAACTAAACTTCTTTTGTTTATGTAGATTGCAGTGATGGTTCACTTTAAGGACTATAACTGTCCATCCTCCAAGAACAAATATCTTGTTATCGAGGTTGATGATGGTATAATTTTATCTAAGCTACTGACTCATAATTCAATGGTGGTAGGTATGTGGATCCATAGACACCCTTGAAAATTTTCTCCATTTATTAAATTGGAATTTAGAACATGACATTGGTTCTAGAAAATCACTTAAATTATGGTCTCTTCAGACACCAAACCAATGTCAATTGAGTATTGTGAGCACCTTTCTTTGCTTAGGGAATCAAATACTCTTAGGCGATATATGTTGGGGAGGTGTCATGGTGATTGATGGTGAATTTCATCATAGTCAAGGATACTGGGAATAGGTTGAGGACATATTGTCTAGAAGTCAACAAATATTAAAGACAACAAAAGTATATGATGTTGTTTATGCTTCTCTTTTTACTTATGACCGAAGTTCAAACATATAGCAAGCCTTTGTTGAAGCTTGATGCTTAAAGATAAATATGTTGCTGACATCAGTTGGAAAGTTGTACATATCCATTTGGGATGTACATAAAATTAGGGGCCTACCCATTATAGGTCTTCCCTATGAAGAAGTAGTGCCTAAATTCAAAGACTTCACCGACGTTGATGAAAAAAATGAGAGATTCATCCCTCATACTTGAGTATGCTTATTTGTAGCCTTCCAGAATCTTTAAAAAGGAGAGTCTCATAATCCATGAGTTACTTTAAGAAAGTGGATAAAGTTTTGGTGTAAAAGAGTCTTAAAATATGAGTATTCTCTTGAAGTCAACATGCAACCCAACTTGGACTATTCCTAAAGTAGAAAAGTGGTCGAGTACAAATAATATGACATTTTCTAAACTTAGAGTAAGGTATGAACATAGGATTGATACATATTTGGCAGTATTTTTATCATATTGGTTGTGAACCTTTGTGTTTCCTTCTAAAGATAGGGATTTCATTCATTCGATAACTTTTAGAATTGCAACTATAATGGATAATAAGCAAACTTTTAGTCTTGTCATTCCTGTCTTGTCGAACATTTATAATGGTTCAAGCAAGATTACCAAATGTCCGTAGCTTGAGCACATAAATATTTCCTTTCCAATTCATTATATGTATGCTTGGCTTGCTTACTATTTCTAGATACATTTTCCTCTTTATAATAGCCATTTAATCCATTATTGGTATCATATTCTGGAGAAGGTGTTGCAATATATTTTTATGAAGAGCATGCCAGGAAGCGCATCCATTAGGGGGATAATAGTTCTTGGATTTCTACCATGTCGAACAAGTTCAATATTTTCTATTTAGTGGACAATGATAAAGATGCAGAATCATAGATAAGTTACTTTATGAGCCTTCATTTTAACTTTCTCCCTTTTACGTACAGAGACTCATTTATCCTTGAGAGATACAGCCTGTATTGATTTAGCCGCCACTTTGGATTCTATCAAAACCTCTCTGGAAGCTTAAAAATGATATTCATAGTGCATCACTTGATGAAGGCCTTAGATTTGTCATAGTTGCGTTGCATGAATTAATGGCAAAAATAACTTTTCCTGTGGCCACACCTAATATGCAAAAGTACTCCTTCAGCGCATATAATTCTTGGTGGGACAAAGTTCATGGGAACTTTCTCAAAGCTAACTTACAATCTTTGGTAAATATCGTAGGTCCTACTACCGACAGTCCTCCAGAACATGGAGAGAAGGTCCCAATAGGGGTTAAGCCTTCTGTTTTGAAATCTAAAGTAGTTGTCCCAAACAATGTCAAGCAACTTTTATATGCAGAAACTCTAAAAGAGGATTCGGCTACCCCGACTCAATGAGCTTTTAGAAAATGACCATCTAAAGATGAGAGCGATAGTAGTCATGGAGATCGTTGTTGGAAGAAGGTCAAAAATACTTGGACAATATAGATAATGATAACTCACATATGGAGATTCTTGATAGTATTGATAGTTCATCAAGGGCTTCACCATCCATTGAAAAAATGACGACTTAACTCCCTACTAATTTATAGCATATGAATTTCCTTTATATAACCCTCATCTCATGATTTTCTTTGTGTGTGCAACCAAGCAATGTCCAAATTTTGGCAAATCATTGCCAAAGCAAGCCACAAGATAGTAGTCAATCAATAGCAGGTCCAGATTCAGGAGAGTTACTTTTGCCATCCAAAGAGGTCACTTCTAGTCTCACGGTAAAGTCAAAGAAAATGCACAATAAAACTTCCTCCAGTTATCAATGTTAACCATGTCTATTTTTTATGGCAAGAAAGTTGACTTAGGGCTTAAAAGAGAATTAATCATGAAAGCCTGGGCTCGTATCCAAATTAAACTCACAGACCTTACTGCGAATCATGCTTTTTCCATCAATGATGATGTCGAAGTCATACTCAATAACATGAGTGGAATGGGTATGGATATTTCCCCTTTCCAAAATCTTTTGGGGCTCTTTCTCGAGCTTGCAATTTGCTATGACCAAGAATAATCTACCCTTGTTGATTAAGCTGCAAAATTTGAAGAGTCAGAGCCATAACTGAAATCCAAATAACATCTTGAACTTGTATTGAGGGAAAGGGATGGGATATCTAAAGAAATTTCCACTTCTTGTAAATCTCTTGAGAAGGCAAGGAACAAGGTAAAGAAGTTAAAATCTCATCATGATACTGCTAAGAAAGAAGTTAAAGAGGTGAAATCTAAAGTTTCAACTACTGAGAAAGAGTTTCACAAGTGTTTTGACATCTCCCTGGCAATAGAAAATGCCTAAAATGTCATAGAGAATAAAAAGCAAGTCTTAGAGGCTACTCTGCAAGATTTAGTTAATTATAATATATGCTTAGATAAGCCTTAAGAGATGTTTCCTTTTCTTCAAATTCTCTTATCGCTTTCTTTTAGTATTTCATTGAGTAGTTAGAATTATTAGTTGCAATAGAAACTCTTTTTTCTTTATATTTCACATTTCTTTCAATATTTTCTTTGGATTTCAACTTTAAGAATTGCTTTCTCATTTTGATGTGTTGAAGTTGTGGTATTAAATTCTAGCTTTCTCTTCAAACTTATTGATCACCAGCCTTATGTCTTTATATCACAATTGAGCTAGGCTTGAAACTTCAGTTTAAAAGACCTAAGAATCAAAGCTTTTGATTTGTAAACTTGATAATTGTAGGCTTTACAAATTGTGCCCCAAACTGTAGGCTTTGGGTATTCCAAATCTCATTGAAGGAGCTTCCTTTCTTTTTGATGGGATGCCCCCCATTGAGCCACAAATATCTGGAATAAGTCCAAAAGTTAGTCAAAATATTTGAAAACCTAACTTTCATATGGTGGATCAAGTGGTAACATGTATTTTTTTGACACTCATGCAACTGAAATCAAAATGAAATTACAAGAACCTACGTACCTCAATGAAGAGGGTCAAGTCACAATGTAGTTTTGGATGAGTATTGTTTTAGTCCTAACTTTTTCCTAGGCAACATTTTTTGAGGTTTTCAACCTAGTGGAATTTTTTTGAGCCGTACATAGTTTATACTTCTGTGGGCCAAGAGTGAAATGCAGTTTACACTCGTGCCTTAAGGAGTGTATCTTCCTCCAAGAATAGTACTTATTCATGAACTTGGCATTGATAGGGCAAATTATCTCCTCATTTGTCTCGACAAGCTTGTACGTACCATTTGAATATACTTCTTGTATGCCATAAGTCAATCCCACTTTGAGGAAATTTACCCCCAAACTTATGAGAAGTAAAAATGGGCCTCCGTATTGCAGGGACTCTGTCTCCAACTTGAAATCAGCTCAAGCAGACTCTTCTTTTGAAAGAATGAGATAGATGGACTTGACAACATTCAAAATTTTGGTGAGCCTCCAATTTATTCTCATCAAGAGCTTCTAACTCCGTAAGACACAACTTAGAATTTTCTTTTTTGGTGAGCCCTTCTTAAATAAAAAGTTTTAAATAAGGTATTTGATACTTAAGTGGAAGGACTGGTTCAAGTCCAAAAACAAGTGAGTATGGGGTTGCTTGCATCGATGTCCCATAAGTCGTTCTATATTCTCATAATACTTCTTCTATTCATTTATGTCAATCACATTTGGATTTAGAGACTACTTTCTTCAAAAGTTTACAAAATGTCTTATTGAATGCTTCGGCTAGACCATTGGTGACAACATAGTACATAGAATATTTACGCTGCTTAAAACCAAAAAGATCACAAATTTTGTTCATCATCTTGTTATTAAATGGCTTCCCGTTGTTAGTTAATATGTACTAAGGAATTTCAAAGCGGTAGATGATATTCACTCGAATGAAGTGCACAATATTCTCCTTCTTCACTTCTTAGAGAGAAACAACTTCAACCTATTATGAGAGCTAATCTATCACAATTAAGATATACAAGTGTCCACTAGAAGATTTTTGTAGTGGTCCATCAACATCCAATCCCCAAGCATTGAATGGCTAGGATGCTATAGTTGGGTTTAATACTCCAGGAGGTTGATGTATGAAATTTTCAAGGAGTTGGCAAGTTTGCATTTTATAGCATAGTCCAAGAAATATATCCCCATTATTGGCCAACAATACCCCATCCTTTTAATGTAGAAATTAAGCTTCGATCCATATTGAGGAGATCCACAAATTCCTATATGTGCTTCTTGCAAATCTTGAACTGCTTTTTCCTCTCCCAAACATCATAAAAGTACTCTTTAAATGATCTTCTATACAATGTGTATTTATAGTAAAGGAATCAAGGTGCCCGACAACGAATGTCAATCCGTCTCCTTGGATCCTTTGGAAGTATCCCATAACACAAGTATCTAATGACAGGTTGTCGCCAATCTTTCTTTATGGCTTTAGACATAGCGATGAGGTGCTCAATCTTATTTTCTACATCTTCATGCTCATTCGGTGGTGGTATTACCCAATTTTAGCGGATAGGAACTCATGTCTGATTCAGAAGAGTTAGGATTGAGGCCAAAGCAACAAGGGTATCAACTTGGTTATTTTCTTTCCTTGGCACATTCTAGAGGGTTACTTCCCTAAGCCATCCTATTAACTTTTGAGCATAATCATGATAAGGGTGCAGCTCAGACTTTCTTACTTCATAGCTTCCCAAGAGCTGCTGGACCACCAGTTGAAAGTCACCATAGACTTGTAATTGTAGTTGTTTCAGTTTGACTCCTATCTCAAGTCCAAGTATTAATGCTTGATATTCAACAACATTATTGGAGAAATAGTTTGTCAGGGTAAAAGAGTATGGGATGACTTGTCCTTGTGGAGTCACGTACACTACATTAGTACCAGCTCTGTCTTGATGTGCAACAATTTAAAAGTACATCTTCCATAGGGGTCTAACTTCAATAACTATAGCATCTTCATCAGGAAGTTCATCAGTCAGCTTCCAACCAACAAGTATCAGGTGGTCTACCAAGAAATCTGCCAATGCTTATCCCTTTACAGCCTTTTAGGGGATGCACACGATCTCAAATTATTGAAATTGAAGGTACCACCTTGCAATATAGTCATTAAGGACTGGTTTAGACATTACAAACTTGATGGGATTTGCCCTAGACACAAGACAAATGACATGGTCTTGAAAGTAGTGCTTCATCTTTTGGATTGAGAAGACCAATACCAAACACAACTTTTTGATCGATGAATAGTTTAGCTCATTCAGTATCATTATTCTTCTTAGATAGTAAGAGAGTTTTCATTGCCTTCACTATTTTCTTTGAGCCAGTAGTGCCTCAACCAACCTTTCTTATGCCATGATTTAGAGTATCAACATATTTCTAGGTATAGGTGCTGTAAGAATTAGAGAATTCTTCAAGTATGATTTGATATTGCTACAAGCTTGGTCCTATTCAATAAAAGTATCCTTCTTCATGAGATGGCTAAATGGATAACATTTTTCATCCAGGTTTTGAGATAAAACTCCTTAAATATACTAACCTTCCTTGAAGGCTTTTTAACTCATAAATTATGAGGCCCGAGCATCTCCAAAATAGCATCGACCTTGACTTGATCAATTTCAATTCCTCGGTGTCGTACAATGAAGCCAAGAAAATTTCCAGAGGTAACTTCGAAGGCACATTTCAATGGATTCATCCTATGTTGATATCCTCGGAGCAACTCAAATACCATTATTAGTTCTTTCAAGTGGTCTTCCCCTTTTCTTGATTCACCACTAAGTCATCCACATAACACTTGACATTTTTATGGAGTAGGCTTCAAATCAAAAGACATCACCTTATAGCAATAAATACCTTTTGGTGTACAAAATACAGTGAGCTCTTCATACTTTGGTGCCATGCAAATTTGATTATAGCCAGAAGAGTTATCCATGAAGAACATCACCTTATAATCAGTAATAGCATCATTTCATCAACTCTGGTATGGAATTGAAAAATCATCCTTAGGGAAGGCATTATTGAGATCCCTAAAGTTCACATAAACACAAATTTATCCATTCATCTTCCTCCTAGGAGAAATACTTAAAATCTATGCGGGGTATTTAACTTTACGAATATAGCTATCTATGGTGAGTTTATTATCCTCATTTTTAATCAACTGAACAAACTTTGGCCTAAAGAATCTTTGGAGTTTCTTAATAGGAGGAGCACCATTCTTCACCATCAACTGATGGACTGCTACTTTTGGATCTACGCCAGACATCTCCTTACAACTCCACGTAAAGACATCTCTATATTCTTTGAGTATATTCATATAAGTGGTTTCTTCATCCATTTCTAGAAAATTAGCAGGTATGTTATTATTGGGTCTTCATCAGTGTCAAGATTGACTTCTTTTAAGGGATCTATTATTTCGTTTACTCCTTCTTCAAGTTCCAACGAAGCATCCCAAACATCTTTCTCCTTTTTAAGATCATCATCACTAAAATATATATTGTTACACCATGAAATATCTTTCATCTCTTCATAAACCTTTATTTGAGATGAGAAATCATTCTTACTTTGGATTGTAATATGATATGAGGAGCCTACATTTCTTCATCTTTCTAACGTTTCTTGGTATAAACCATAGTATGAGTCTTTTATTTTAACACCTCCTAGCATGAAATCACAAGTTTCGTCTGTTGCCTTATTCTAGAAGGAACCAAACTTGGGAAATCCTATTGAATACTAGGTGAAGAGTGCATTATCATGTTTAGAAGTAATAGACTCCTCTTTTATAGTGATGTAGTTGCTAACTGCCCTTCTTCTGGAGATGTGAACTGGAGGTATGATGTCTCTTAAAATACACTCCACTTAGAAGTATAATGCAGTTGATCCTAAATATAATAACCCAACTAGGTTGGGATCGATCACATAGGGAAAATGTGAATAGTTGTGTGACTTTTATGTAATCCACGAGCAACAGAGGAAAGTAAATGGGGGGATTTTAGTGTTAATTATAAGTAGTCACTAAATCTTGAGTGATTTTGAGTTGTAGACAATATGATATGAACATTAGGATTGTGTTCCCCCTATCTTCTCAACTCCATAAATTTCTCCTGATTAACCTGACCATGCTAGTGTTCTGCATGTAAAATCTACAAGATAAGTATTATCAGTTGCCTTGTAGGCGTAAAGATAAATCTCACCCTTTACTGGTTAAGTCTCAGGGAGTTGCCTTGTTGCTCCTTACTACGACCTCAGTTCACTATCACTTTTTGGGATCAAGTGATTTGATGGAATGCAAAGACTAAAAGGTAGAGGTAGAAGGATCCCAAATCACAGTCTTAACTTTCTTTCCCAATCACAACCTTCAATATGGGAATGGATGCAAATATAGGCTATCTCAAGTTACTGTAGGTACTTGAGATTAATTATCATGAAAAAGATTAAGATACTTGAAAAAACCCTTGAACAGATGAGTCTCACACTTCCTCTACATAGCTAATCCGCCAGGGTTCCTACAACCCCAATTAAGGAGATTAGTCGCTCATGTTTGTGCAAGAAACCATAAATATCAATTAAGAACACATAAAATCAATTGCACTAGAATAAGATCAATAAACTCCAAAGTCTTTAATTGAATAAAAACCCAAAATTTCTAGAGCAATTGTAAACTAATTGTAACGTATTGTAATAATATGTAAAAGAGCGTAACCTAAAAAAATTTAAACCCTAGGGTATTTATAGTATCTCAAAATAACATAAAAATCCTAATAAAAATGGGAAAGGTTAAGTTATGTAGGCAGTCAATACGACTCAGTCTTTACTCGTATCGATATTCATACCGGAGTGTATTACTCATGCCCTTCACTCGTGTCCACTTGGGACTTTTGTCTTTTCAAGCCTTGAACACTGGTTCATGTATGATTTGACTATACAAGTCGTACTCAGACTTTTGACTCATATCCTCCTAGGACATTATCTCCTGATCGTAGTAGCTTAGGACACTGTTAAGCTCACAATTATATTTCATGTCCCGTATCCTCAGTATATGAATCATATAGCTGAGTTATATCTTTTCTTCAATTCATATTTTGTTTGGGTCTTGGGTTCTATGTTGCTTATGAGTCATCATACAAATCGTATTTTGTGTGTCCATAGGTAAACAACAGTTAAAACGTATAATTCAACACAATGCTCATACAAGAGGATCATAAGCTACCCATGGATGTGATTTTGAATTCAAATTTTCTAACAATTTGTTTCCCTCTCCGAACCTCACTTTAAAAAAAAAATTAATCTATGTGTAACAATTCATCATACAGAGAAATATGAAGGAATTTGATGATGGAATTACATTAGCAATAGAAACTGGTGGTAGATACAAATTATATTCACCAAATAATCTAGCCACCTAGCAACATAATCCATGTGCTCTCACAGGTAAAGAAATCTTATTCAATTTACACATGAGGAAAATAATCTATTCAGGGATATAACAAATGACTCTCTCGCTCATAAAAAAGTATCATAGGTTTAAAGAGTGCCATAGGTTTGCCCTTATGCTCTTTTTCTAAGCTTTTAGACAGTTATCGTAGGATCACTATAGGGCTTTATTCATCTTGTAACGTAGGCTTTGGGCTTGTATGATGCGTATGTATATTTAAAGTCACTAAGCCTCCTTGGCACTACCCTAACTTTTGGAGTCTATACTTGACCCATTTTTCACTTTATTTCTGCCCTTATTTCTCTTTTTTCTTATATTTTAAAGCATAATCAGGTTGGGTGTGGTCTTTTGGTCTTTTTTCTATTTTTTTTCATTTCTTTTCCTACCACACCTAGGCTTGCTTTATTTTCTCTTATTTTGCCATTCTTCATACCCATTTTACATCATGCACCTCTATGATATCCACCCTCAACTTAGGCGATCAGTGTCTTCAATCAGCAGGGTGAATATTCATCTATCAGTTATACCATCTTTAACTTTCGAATGAGCAAAGATAGGATGAAAAATGAGATTATTCAGGAGAAGGTGGGACTTGAGAGTTGCATCGGTAGAGGATAAGATGCGAGAAGTGAGGTTACGTTGGTTCGGGCACGTAATGAGGAGGGACTCGGATGCTCCAGTGCGGAGGTGTAAGACACTAGCTATGGATGGTTTTAGGTGGGGTAGAGGTAGACCAAAGAAATATTAGAGAGAGGTGATTAGGCATGATATAGAGCAGTTACAACTTACGAAGGACATGGCCCTTGATAGAAAGGTGTTAAGGACGTGGATTAGGGTAGAGGGTTAGGGGGTGAGAGTGCGTTGGTAACAATAAGGGAGCGTTCTTTTGTGTCTATAGTTTTTTATGCATGGTGTTGTGTGATGTATATCATTTACGTTAGATCTTTTTTTTATCTTGTGGTGGTAGTATTATCTTGTTTCTAGCGATGTTAGTTTATTTTACACTTATCTTTTGTGTTTGTTATACTGTTATCGGTTCTAAGCTAGGGGTCTATCGAAAATAGTCTCTCTACTTCACCTAAGGTAGTGGTATGGTCTGCGTACACTTTACCCTCTCCAGACTCCACTATATGGGAATACACTGGGTATGTTGTTGTTGTTGAAGTGCACAATGTCCAAGGAGGATTAGGGCCAAAAAAAGGTTCATTGTAATACAAATACGAAGGTAAGAGGTGTAACAAGAAAAATAGGCTATAAGGATCAAAACTGGGATCAAGGGATACAATTTACACATGGAGTGTCAATTAGTCTAAAAGTGGACTAATATAAAAAATGATCTATGATCCTTTCCTACCTAACTATCCTAGACCTAGGTAAAGCAATCGGCCAAGTTCTAGATTCCAACACACTGAGAACTCAGTATACCTAATGCCATTTTGAGATTCACAATAGTCTCACACAAATATATATATTACACAGTAAAATAAAATTTTTAGAGGGACACACTTTTCATTATAATTTCATCACAATTTAACATAACTTTTCACATAAGTATTTCAAATCAGTAGTAATTCCAAATTCAAATTCACAAATAAAATTCCAAACCAATTCAAATATCATCATTTATTATAAATAATGTTTCAAAGTCTCTCAAAATTCATAATAAAAAAATAGACTGTTGCTGCCATAGGTGCGCTAATTACTCCCTATCTCAGCTGCTTACGTCAAACCTGCAAGTCATAACAGACTTTCAGTCTTAGCTACTTATACTTTTTAGCTGGACCCAAATTTTTTGGAATAACCCCCACCCTAACTAAAAATTGTTGCACTATCCCCAGTGCTACAAAAAATTAAAATAGAGTAAAGATAAAGGTTATACTTAGGTGCTAAAGTCACCGACTCAACAATATCAATATATGGGCCCTCAGACTGGGTCCCTCTATCCTCAGGATCTTCCCATCAGCTACTAGGACTGAAGAAACAGCGGTCGGGGTCATAGCACTATCCCCCTCAGCATTAACAACTGGTAGTTTTAAACCACCAGCTCCAACGACCATCTCACAGACCCTAATTTCCCAATCCCACTCGCTCTGAAGACTACCTGCTCTAGCCTTCTTTTTGGCTGCTCAATCTTCTTTCTTCTTTATCTTTCCCTCTCATACTTTTTCTTCAGTCTCCTCAACCCCTGTAGCCACTGAGTCTGATAGTAGGAATCACGGTCTCTATGATGGGCTCAGCAACCACCGGTCTCTCGTAAAGCTCTAAGACCATTTTCTTTATTTTTGCAACCTCGATTTTGATATGAGCAACATTGGGCGTCTACCCTCCACTTAACTGTAGAGTGATCCTTGACTTAAAATCATCTAAGCGTCCTTGGACTCGCCTATCTTGCTTCTCAAACTTACTATCATGCTAATTTTTCACTCCTTCTTCCATGTGACTACCTTCCCACTAAGTGTGGCTAATTTGGTTATAACTTTAGTCCATGCAGATTGGGAGATCATCATAATGCTGGGAGTCATACCCTATGGCCTAGGCGGAACAGACTGGACATGGTGGTGGGGCCCTAGAAGTGCCTGTTACGTCTGTATGGGAGCCCTCTATCTATGCTCTTGCCTCAGTAGCCTCTGCTGTAGTAGGAGTATTAGTCTGATCATCCTGGGGGAACAATCCTACAAAAATATTCACTGTATGTCTCACCAGTCTGGCCAAAGGGTTGGCCACATCTCTAATATGACCAGTGTCAAATGTCCTTCGAGCCTTGATTATTTCATCAATCCCAGGGAGTTCCAGCACTCCTACTGCAAGGAAAATCTGTGTGTCATACATGGGTAGGCCAGTAATGCCTTTTGACCCCCAACTTCCCTATCCCTCAACTCTTGGGATAGGAACTCAGTAACATCGAACTCGTAACCGGCCATAAACCCAGCTATCATGGCAGCCCAGATTGGGCTCAAAACATTATCGCCTGTGGTTGGACATAGCCGGTGTCAGGCTAGAGTCCACCAAGCCTTTCCCTTAAAGTTGAGGGTACTCTTCTTTATCTACTGTGAGACCACCCCGGGCCTCATACAACCCAAACTATATTTTTTCCATTCGAAGCAATACGCTCCACAATCCACCTAAAAATGACCATTTTATCTGAATCCAACATCCTCTTGGTTATCTTTCTTATATTTTCCATCCTGAATTCTATCTCTGCTATGTTGACCAAAGTATGATATTCTGGTCCATATAAGTATCTCCCAATAGTGTGGGGAAAAATATCTACTCGAACTTTATAAATCATAAGAGAAGTGATAGGCTCACCTCCCTTCCATAACTGGCCTAGGGATATTTTCTTTGTAGCTCACCTTTGTATGCTACATAAAACTCATGAACAAGGACTTTACTATATCTTTCGAGCTCTCTCATCATCCACTCAAACCCATATTGTCTAAAACATTCTTTGGAACCTTGTAATTTCAACATCCCTGTAATAGTTAGTCATCGCTCTGGATATAGTACTCTCTTTATATTTCCACCCAGAAGCCTAAAAAACCCACTGTTAAATATATCCTACATTCTGGGGTATCGCCAATATTCAACGATGGGCATTGGGGAAGTGTTAAGAGCAAGTGGTGGGTCTTGTCGGGCTATGAGAGGTACTTCATTCATATTCTTTATAGTTTTAGCATATTTAGAATTCACTTCTTCCAAACTGGATTCAACTTAAGCATCATTATCGTCAGCATTATCATTATCGGAAAGTGGTTGAGATATGTGGGGAGAAGGAGCAGATGGATTTTTTCTCCTTAGGCACCATGGAGGTGATTATGATTCTTTAGGAACCACTTTATTTGATTTGGATTGCTCAGCTTCCTTCCCCTTTTGTGCAACTTTCTTTGTTGTGGTTCTATCATATATTTCCCCACTGCTCTCAGATGAACTTTCTACCTCAAAATCTCTGGGTTCCGCACTAGGTTCTGGTGCTTGCTTCGTGGTTTTTTTAGCTTCTTGCTTGGGTAAGGATGCGTTCTTTGAAGGCATGGTTCCTGCAAATGTACTCTCATTATTAACTAAGAAAAGAAAGAAAAAGAAAATTTAAAACTAAAGTTCAATGTGCTTTTTCTTATTCGGGTATGAGAGGTGGGTACTGGTCATGCTAACTAGGCGTGACTCATATAACCGAGTCGTATCTTGTTCAGTACATGACCCTTATTCATTGTTCGGCTTATGCCTCCACCTATTCAGTTGAACCGAAAGGGTACAACTTGTTACCAATAGTCGTAAGTAGATCAGAAATATTTATTCAAACTTAAATCATCCCAGATGTGTATGATTAAGAGAGTATGAGTCGTATGGTATGGATATGATTTGTATGTTCGAGTTGTATCCATTATAGAACTTTAAATTTTATAGACTTCCCTATTTTCAGTAGGTACAAATCCCATTATGACTCTCGTACCGGGGCGTTGAGTCGTAAGAGGTCTTGTATCCACTGCAACATAAAAGTCCAACTTTAAAGTTTGACTCCAAAGCAATTTACTAAAATACCCACTACAATTTTCAGCTATATCCATCATTTTAGTCCACACAAACATACCAAAACCATTTACCAAAACCTAGTTACACCCCAATTTCTAATTTCTAACAAAAACACCTAAACTAGGTTGCCAAAAATTTAATATTTGCATAATCCTTACTCAAACCAAGTCCATAGTACCAAACACCATTTATTTCAACGTAAAAAGTACAGAAAACATATTAAAGAACTTACTTGGTGCTTAAAGAATCTCAGTTCTCGATTTTAAATTCTAATTCATCCCAAAATTTGAGTTTAAGTCACAAAGAGTGAAAGATTTGAAGTTTTTGGTAGCTTAATCAAGTTGAATATGCGTCGATTTTGTGGATTGATACTTGAAATTAGAGTAAAAATGATACGGTACAAGTTAGGTTAATCAGGTTCCCAATCGGGTGTCCCTTCTTTCTTTTAATTGAAAAGTTGGGTTGGGTTAACCCACGATCTGATCGGGTAAGCAAAGGTACAAGTTGTGTATACGACTCATACCCAGGCTTACGGGTCATTTCTTTGACTCGTATAGAACTGGAACTTACCTGTGTCTTGGATTGGGTACATCTTAAGGTAATGAGTCATACCTTGAGGGTACGACTCGTTCTGAGAATTGTATCAATTCCAGAAACTTTCACCTGATTCTGATTTTTGTCCCAGGTCAGTACGAGTCCTACTTACGAGTCATACTATCTAGATTCGACTCATAAAGAGTCCGTATGACCAAAAATTTTTAGTTTCTCTGAATATTTTATTCATTTCTTAGCCCTGGACACTGAATCAAACATGTTACCCTATAAATGAATAAGTACAAAAACATGGGTTGCCTCTTATTCAACGCTTGATTTATCATCGCAGAACGATGCGGCTAAGTTGGATAGTCAGATTTCACCACTTATCCCATTGGTTGCCTCCCACATAGTACATGATTTAACGTCGAGGCACACAATTTCCTTGACTACTCAGTCTTTGTTAAGGTCAATATTAGCTATTTCATTCATGTCTTTTATATTTGCCAAGTAGTGCTTCACTCTTTGACCATTTACATTGAACAGGGTCCATAATCTCTCTTCAATTCTAAATCATCATAGGGATATACTCTTATCACCGTGAATGGACCATACCACCGTGATCTTAGCTTAACTAGAATCAAATAAAGCTTGGAATTGTAGAGTAGTACTCGATCACCCTTTTTGAATACTCTCTTCTTAATTTTGCAATCGTGATGTAACTTCATCTTTTCCTTGTAAACTGCTGAACTTTCATATGTCCAGAGCCAGAATTCATCCAACTCGTTGATATTATTCAATCTTAACTTGACTTCATCCTTCCACTCTAGATTCAGCTTCTTTAATGCCCATAGCACCTTATGCTCAAGCTCTATTGGTAAGTGGCAAGCCTTTCCATACAATAAATGATAAGGTTAGGAACCTATAGGGTTTTTATAAGTTTTGCAATAAGCCCACAATGCATCACTTGACTTTTAGGCCCAATTAGTCCTATTGGCATTGACCAATATGGACTTGATTTCTCTGTTGGACACTTTAACTTGTCCGCTAATTTGCAGGTGATAGGGTGTTGACACCCTATATTAAACTCCATATTTTCCAAGAAGACCCTTAAAAAGATGATTGTATAAATGTGACCCTCCATCACTAATAATAGCCCGTGGCATGCAAAATCGAGAGAAGATGTTCTTTTTTAAGAATGCAGTGACACTTCTTACTTCATTGTTAGGAAGTGCAATGGCTTCTATGCACTTCGAAACATAATCAACTGCTACAAGTATATACTTCATGCCACACAAATTTACAAATGATCCAATGAGATCTATGCTTCATATATCAAATAATTCAACTTGGAAAATAGGAGTCATAGAAAGTTCATATCTTTTAGAAATCGTACCTTGTCATTGACATTGGTCTCATGAAAAAGCATAATCATAAGCATTTTTGTATATAGTTGGCCAATAATAGCCACATTTCAAAATTTTATGAGATGTGAGGGCCCCTCCATAATAACCCCAACCGGTGAGAAATGACAAGACTCAATTATGCTCATCATCTCCACCTTAGGTATTCACCTACGAATGACTCCATCTGAACAAATCCTTAATAAATAAGTTTTATCCCAGAAAAATTTCCTTACCTCATGCATGAACTTCTTTCTTTGCTAATACAAAGGATCTTCTAGAACTATATCACTGGCTAAGTAGTTTGTATAATTCGCAAACCATGGAATTAGATCTTGGGAAGTTGTTATTATCTACTTGTCTGGAAAATCATCATCAATATCCAACCCCATTGAAATCTCTCCATCGCTTTCTCCTCCAGTCTAGACAAGTGATCTGTAACTTCATTTTTTGTGCCCTTTCTGTCCTTCACCATAAAGTCAAATTCTTGCAACAACCGCACCCACCAAATAAGCCTAGGCTTTGCATTTTTTTTAGCCATTAGGTTTCACAATGATGCATGATTAGTGTAATACCCCATAATCTTAGCTTGATTCAACTTTTAGTTGTATGCATAAGGGTCTTAAGGCCTGAAATATTCACTACGCGTTGGGGACTTAAGTCACTTTTTAGGACCTCTAACTTTGAGGATTTTTATTTTGGTCTTTTCGACCCCGAGATAATGGTTTTTGATTTGATTTATGTTCAGGGATGTAAAAGGTATGTCTCGGGGGAGTTTTGGATTTTTTGGAAAAGGTTTGGGTCATGTTTGGACCATGAAACTAGTGGGTCACCGCGATAAGCCTGCGACACGGCATAAGTCTCGATGTCATATAGACCACATCGCAATAAGGGAAATCAATCACCGTGATAATACTGCATTGCAGTGAACCTGTTGTGTCCAGATCTAAATTTAAATGACTCAGGGGCAATTGGGCCTTTTCTCCCTCAACCCAATCGTTCATAACATGATATGGGGCATTAGTTAGGGCATTATTTTCTCTTCTTCTCGAAATTGTTCTCAAGAAAATCCACCCCTTTTCCCAAGAACAAAAATTGAGTTCCTTTCCCTAAGAAATCTAGAATTGAAGTTCCCCAAGTTCAAGAACCTCTAAGAAGCATCAAGATTACTGTTTTTCTTTCGAGTTAAGAAGCTTAAGGTATGTGGGGTGTTCATTCATGGGTCCCTTTCACCCATGGAGCCCAAAAACCCTCTTTTAAATTAAAGAATGGATTTCTTCATTTATTTTGGTATTTTACATGTTCAAGATGTGTTTAATTCATGTTTTCCTTGGTAATTTAATTCAATTCAGCCCATGTATGATCCCATGAAATAATTGATTTACTCGTGCTTTAAATCTTAGTTTCCCATGTCTTATTCAAGTGAATTCCATGTTGTTGATTTCTCATGTTTAGAATACCCTCATGTTCAAGTACATGCTTTCCACATATTTGGTGAAATGTGTATGTCTTGGGTTGAACCATGATTCCATACTATAGTTTTAAGCTTAAATGTCATATTTTATGATCATTCAGTGCTGGTGGGTTATGAATACCCGATACCTATGTGTTTTACATGATTTTAGATTTTTAAGTAATGATTTAGTTAAACCATAAATATTCTTATTTATTTAGTTGATATGGTCAGGATGAGAACTATAAAAAATAATGTTCAGCTAACCTTAGTTCAGTTCAGTACCAGTGTTAGTTCAGTTGGGAGTAGGATTTAGCATCGAGCGAACGCAGGGATAGGGGCTTCCCTGCCAGTAGAGGGTGTGACCCTTAGTAGTTATCCCTGAGTTACAGAACTATATAGCTAGCATAGGTTTGAGATATCTACCTGCAGTTAAGGGTTTACACATATCTCATGAGAGAAAATGCCAGTAGAAGGTGACTTCTTAGTCCTTCGGGACACCAGTTTAGTGGATCCACATAGCCAGTGTTAGTACTCGTGGCACAATACTGACACCCTTGTAACTGGGGTTACAGGTTGGACCCCGATTAGCTCAAATTAAGAAATGTCAGTTAGATAATATCTCCCATAGTTTTAGTCCAGTTATTCAAACTAAGTACAGTTTAGTATTACATGATCAGTATTCAAACATTAATTAATTAGTATAAAGATACGAGTTAATCAGTAATCAGTATGTCTCAGCTCAGGTTTGCTTGACCAAAGCATACAAATTTTTAGTTATTTAGTTATTTACAGAATATCTCAGAAATATATTTATGCTTGGTTTTCTATTCTCAGATTTCACATGTTCATGCATTCATGCTTAGTTATCTCATGCATTTCATTCAGTCCTTATCTCACGTACCAGTATATTCAAAGTATATATCGCATACTTTTCTTTGCGCTATGCTGTCTTATAACATTGGTGCGGACGCTCAATTATTTGACCTCTCTTAGATAGCTCAGTGTACTCGGCAGAAGTAGTGGTGAGTCCTCATCCATAGAGGACATGATTTTTTATATCAGTTATTTCAGTACTTTCTTATGTTTAATTAGTTGAAGTTAGTTGGGGGTCTATCCCATCAACTCCTCAGTCAGTTTAGAGGTTTTTAGACAATCAGATAGTTAGACAAACAGTTAGTCAGTTACTAGTTCTTTCAGTACTTTTTGGTCATTTCAAATAAATGGTTCATTTTCAGTATTTATTAGATATTTTAGACTTATGATGTAGTCATATCTCAGTTTTTAGATTGGTATTACTTCAATAGTTTATCTTCTGTATATGTGTTTTATTATTATTTTATTTAGTGCTTATATCAGGTATAAACTCATGGGTTTGCTTGTGGTTACTTGTGACTGTAAGCATTATTATCACAACTAGGGGGTAGCTTTGGGTCGTGATAAAACTTGGTATTAGAGCCTAAGGTTTTAAAGTGTCCTAAGGAGTCTGAAAGCCACATTGAGTAGCCGCATTGAGTGATTTCTTGTGAATGGGTGTGAAGCATTCCGCACTTATGTGCAAGAAGCTATGAAACGTTTTAGGAAAGTTTCCCTTCTTTTAGTGTTCATGTAATGTGAAAAAGAATAAGCTCTATTTAAACTCTCTTTCTAACTCTTTCTTTATTCCATTTACAGATAATACCTCCAAGAAGAAACAGGGATCACCCTACACCCCCACCTGTTCGGGAAGATCCCCTAAATAAAAATGTCTCCTACGCCAAATTCAGGGCTGCTTTCACTACCTTAACCCACTTCTTAGCTTCCCAGAACAACCAATAGGTTGTTTCTCCAGCCAATCTAATGGCAATTAAATCTGCAGTTAGGATTCAGGATTTTACTCGAATGAATCCCCCTTTGTTTGTGGGATCTATGTCTGAAAAAGATTTATATAATTTCTGGATATACTGCAGAAGGTGACTGATATTATGGGCATCACTTTGAGTGAAAGTCTAGAGTTAGCTGTATATTAGTTACAGTATGTAGCTCACACCTGGTTTAACCAGTGGAAGGAAGACCGTGGTGTTGATGTAGGGCCAGTAGAGTGGGAGGAGTTTTCCACAAATTTCTTAGACAGGTTCTTTTTTAGAGTTGAGTGAAGCTAAGGTTCAAGAGTTTATCAATTTAAAGCAGGGTAATATGAGAGTAAGGAAATACTCGCTTAAGTTCACTCAGTTGGTGAGGTATGCTTCTTCTATAGTAGGGGATAAGAGGTCTAGAATAAGTAAGTTCCGTGTTTGGTGTAACTAATAGTGTGGTCAAGAAGTGTATGACTTCCATGTAGATTAAGGAGATAGACCTATTTAGGCTTATGGTTCATGCTCAGCAGATTGATGAGAAAAAGCATAAAGAGATAGAGAAAGAGAGTAAGAGGGCTAGAATAGGTACTTTTAATTTCTCTCAGCCAAGATTAGAAAGTGGTAACCATTTTCAGTTCAATCAGACATTTTTATCCCTAACTCTATCTTCAGCTAGTGTACCAGTGCCTAAGTTCAGGCAAGACGGTTGGGACAGGGCACCAAGCTCATAGTCCTAGGGATATGTGAACAGTGGTCGTACTAATACACTTTGTCAGAAATATGGTAGGAATCATCTGGGTGAGTGTAAGGCTGGTAGAGATGTGTGTTTCAGTTGTGGAAATCTAGGACACAGGGTCAGGGATTGTCCGAGGGCTGGTCAGCAGGGTCAGTCTAATCAGTCTTCAGCTCTAGGAGGTTGCTCGACTCAGCAGGGTGCTACTAACAGTGTAACTAGTGGGCAGCGCCAGAATAGGTTGCATATACTCCATACTCGACATGATCAGGAAAGTTCTCCGAATATGGTTACAGGTGTGCTGTAGGTTTTCCATCTTCTTGTTTATGTATTGTTAGATCACGGAGATTCACTTTCTTTTGTAACTCCTTATATAGCTGTCAATTTCGGTGTTAGTCCCAAAATGTTAGTAGAGCCTTTCTCAGTGTCTACCCTAATGGGTAAATTTATTATAGCTAGACGGGTATACAGAAATTGCTTGGTCACAGTATCTCAGAAAATTACCTCAGTTGATTTTGTGGAGTTAGAGATGACTAATTTCGATGTCATTCTCGACATGGATTGGCTCCACTTATGCTATGCCTCAGTTAACTGCAGAAATAGATTCATTCAATTTTAGTTTCCCAATGAACTAGTTATTGAATAGAGGGGTAATACCTTTATGCTTAGGGGTCATATCATTTCTTATTTTAAAGTAAGAAAGATGATATCTAAAGGGTGTGTTTACCATCTTGTTAGAGTTAAGGACTCTAGTTCTGAGACTCTAAGTCTTGATTCAATTTTTTTAGTAACGAAATTTACAAATGTGTTCCCTGAAGATCTTCTGAGAGTTTCTCCTGAAAGGGAAATTGACTTCGAGATTGATCTCCTTCCAAATACCCAACCTATCTCTATTCCACCCTATAGAATGGCTCTAGCTAAGCTTTAGAAGTTGAAAGAATAGTTAATAGATCTCTTAGATAAGGTTTTGATCAGGCCTAATGTTTCTCCATGGGGTGCTCCACTCATGTTCGTGCGTATGAAAAACGGTTCTGTCAAAATGTGTATCGACTACCATTAGTTGAACAAAGTCATAATCAAGAATAAGTATCCACTCTCCAAAGATGATAACTTGTTTGAACAACTTCTGGGTGCCAGTTATTTCTCTAAGATAGACATTATATCCGGCTATCATTATCTTAGAGTCAGAGAATGTGACATTTTGATGACAACTTTCAGAACTTGGTATGGTCACATTGAATTCCTAGTTATGTCTTTTGGACTAAAGAATGCCCATGCAATTTTCATGGACTTGATGATAGGGTGTTCAAGCATTACTTGCACATATTCACCATAGGCTTCATTGATGATTTCCTTGTCTTTTTTTGTAGTGAAAATAATAATGCAGACCATCTGAGAATTGTGTTGCAGACCCGTAGAGCTCATTAGTTATTTGCCAAGTTTAATAAGTGCAAATTTTAGCTAAGATCAGTAGGTTTTCTTGGCCATATTATTTTTGGCAGTGGAATTAAAGTTGTCCCTCAAAAGACTGAAGTAGTAAGAAACTAGACTAGACCTATCTCTCCATCAGATATTTAGAGTTTCTAAGGTTTGGCTGGATATTACAGACGGTTTGTTTAAGAGTTTTGTTCTGTTATATCCACCATGTCTCGATTGATTCTGAAGAAATTCAAATTTTAGTGGTAAGATTCTGAAGAGAAGAGTTTTCAGGAGTTGAAGACTCGAATCATTTTTGCCTAGTCTTAAATTTGCTAGATGGCACAGTGGGTTTGTAGTTTGTCGTGATTCTTCTAGAATTGGTCTTGGTTGTATTTTGATGTAGAGAGGCAAGGCAATAGCCTACGCCTCTAGACATCTTAAACCCCATGTGAAGAATTATCCTACCCATGATCTTCAGTTGGCAGCTATTGTTTTTGCCTTAAAAATTTGGAGACATTATCTTTTTAGGGTTCATGTTAATGTGTTCACTGACCATAAGAGTTTACAGTACGTGTTCACGCATAAAGATCTGAATCTTTATCAGAGAAGGTGGCTTGAGTAGTTAAAATATTATGATATATGTTTGTTGTATCATCCGGGCAAGGCTAATGTAGTGGCAGATGCCCTTAACAGGTTGTCTATACGTAGTGTTGCTCATTGAGGAGAATAAGAAGAAGTTAGTTCAGGAGGATCATCAGCTTGATATATGTTAGTTCAGGAGGATCATCAGCTTGATATATTACGTGTTCGACTGGTTAATTCAGCTGAAGTTAGTATATGGGTTCAGAATCTTTATTGGTTGCCGAAGTAAAAGAAAAGAAAGATAGGGATCCTAGTTTGGTTAAGTTGAAAGAGGTGGTTAGGGATCAGAAAGCAGAGGTCTTCGGTTTTCTCCCAAGGGGGAGATGGTGTGCTTCTTTGTCAGGGCATGTTATGTGTTCTATGTGTTGGTGGCTTGAGACAACAAATACATACAGAAGCACATGGTGCGCGATACTCAATCTATCTAGGAGACACTAAGATGTACCATAATTTGCAGGAAATTTATTGGTGGAGTGTTATGAAGAAGGATATTGCAGAGTTTGTGGCTAGGTGCCCAAATTATTAGCAGGCTAAGGTTGAGTACCAAAGGCCTAGTGTTACATTGCAGGAGTTTAGCATCCCCACTTAGAAGTGGGAAGTGGTGAACATGGAGTTTGTGACAGGGTTGCTTTGTACGCATCATCAACATGATTCAATTTGGGTGATTGTTGATAGAATAACCAAGTCAACCCATTTCTTGCCAGTTCATATGTCGTATTTAGTCGGGGATTATGCTAGACTCTATCTCAGAGAGTTAGTTAACTTGCACGGGATTCCATTGTCTATCATTTTAGGTAGAGGCACTCAGTTTACCTCTTACTTTTGGAAGGTTTTTCATTAGGGTCTTGGTACCGAAGTTTATCTCAGCACAACTTTCTATCCTCAGCCAGATGGTCAGGTAGAGAGGACCATTCAGACCTTAGAAGATATATTGAGGTCCACTTACTTTGATTGAGTTTGCTTATAACAATATCTATCACTCTAGTATTCAGATGGCTTCGTTTAAGGCTTTCTATGGTAGGAGATATAGATGTCCCATTGGTTGGTTTGAAGTAGGTGAGGCTATAGTGATAGGTCCAAATTTAGTGTTTGAGGCAATGGAGAAAGTTAGTTGACTAGGGAAAGGCTGAAGACAGCCCAAAGCCGTTAGAAATCTTATTCAGATATGAGAAAAAGAGACCTTGATTTTGACATTGGCAACTTGGTTTATTTGAAGATTTTTCCTATGAAGGGAGTGAATATATTTGGAAAGAAGGGAAAGCTCAGTCCCCGATATGTTGGCCCTCATAAAATCTCGAACCATTTTGGAAAGGTTACTTATGAGCTAGAGTTGCCTGCATATTTGGCATCAGTGCATTCGGGGTTTCATGTTTCTTTATTAAAGAAGTGTATTAGTGATTCAGCTGTGGTTTTTCTTTTATAAGATATGGACGTTAAGGATACCCTTTCGTACAAGGAATTCCTAGTTGATATCCTTGATCGTTAGATTCATAGACTAAGGAATAAAGAAGTTCCCTTGGTTAAGGTCCTTTGGCAGAATCAGTCTATTGAGGGAGTTACTTGGGAAGTAGAAGCTGATATGCAAACCAAGTACCCTTATTTTTTTTGTAAACTTAGATTCAGCTTGAGATAATGATTTATCCTTAGATTGACTCTTTTCCATTCTCAGTTTAAGCTTTGTAACCATTCCCATGTCATTTCATGCATTCACAAAATTAGTTCAACTCATGTATCATGTTTTAGACTAAGTTTTGTAATCATGTTCCAAGTGATGCATATTCAATATGTGATCTCAATTACCTTAGTGTAGTACTCTCGGTCTAACCAGTCTCATTCGAGGGCGAATGTTTCTAAGAGGGAGATATTGTAATACCCCGTACTAATCTTAGCTCGATTTTGCTTTTAGTTGCATGCATAAGCGGCTTAAGGCCTGAAATTTTCACTAAGTGTTGGGGACTTAGTCACTTTTTAGGACCTATAACTTTAAGGATTTTTATTTTGGTCTTCCCGACCCCGAGATATTGGTTTTTGAATTAATTCATGTTAAAAGATGTAAAAGGTATGTCTCGGGAAAGTTTTGGAATTTTTGGATAAGGTTTGGGTCATGTTTGGATCATAAAATCAGTGGGTCATCGTGATAAGCCCGTGATGCAACATTAGTTCCGATGTCATGCAGATCATGTCGGTGAGGGAAATCAATGATCACGTTAAGACTGCATTACGGTGAGCCTGTTGCGTCCAGTTCTAAATTTAATAACTGAGGGGAAATTGGGACTTTTTCCCCTCAATCCAATCGTTCATAACACGACTTGCGGCATCAGTTAGGGCATTATTTGCCATTTTTCTCTAAATTCCTCTCAAGAAAACCCTCCTCTTTTCTCAAGAACAAAATTTTCATTTTCCTAAGAAATCAAGAATTCAAGTTCCCCAAGTTCAAGAACCTCCAAGAAAGCATCAAGATTAGTGTTTTTCTTTTAAGTTAAGAAACTTAAGGTATGTGTGGTGTTCATTCATGGGTCCCTGTCACCCATGGATCCAAAAACCCCTCTTTTAAATTGAAGAACAAATTTTTTTCATTTATTTTGGTATTTTACACGTTAAAGATGAGTTTTATTCATGTTTTACTTGGTAATTTAATTCAATTCATCCCATGTATGATCCCATGAAATAATTGTTTTACTCATGCTTTAAATCTCAGTTTCCCATGTCTTATTCAAGTGAATTTCATATTGTTGATTTCTTATGTTTAGAATATCCTCATGTTCAAGTCCTTGCTTAAAATATGTTTGGTGAAATGTTTATGTCTTGATTTAACCATGATTCCATACTACAATTTTAAGCTTAAATGTTATATTTTATGATCATTCAATGCTGGCGGGCTATGAGCCCTCGATACCTATGTGTTTCACATGATTTTTTATTCTCAAGTAATGATTCAGTTAAACCATGAATATTCCTATATATTCAATTGGTATTGTCATGATGAGCACTATTAAAAATAATGTTCAGTTAACCTTAGTTCAGTTCAGTACCAGTGTTAGTTCAGTTGGGTGTAGGATATAGCACCAAGCGAACCCAGAGATGGGGGCTCACCTGCCAGTAGAAGGTATGACCCCTAGTTGCAATCCTTAAGTTACAGAACTACGTAACCAACATAGGTTTGAGATATTGACCTACCAATTGAGGGTTGACACATAGCTCATGAGAGCACATGCTAGTACATGGTGACTCCTTAATCCTTCGGGACACCTGTTTAGTAGATCCACACAGCCATTGTTAGCACCCATGGCACAGTACTGACAACCTTCCAACTGGGGTTAAAGGTTGGACCCTGATTAGCTCAGATTGGGGCATGTTGGTTACATGATACCTCCCACAGTTTCAGTCCAGTTATTCAGACTAAGTATAGTCTAGTATTACATGATCAGTATTCAGACATCAGTTAATAAATATACAGATACCAGTTAATCAGTAATTAGTTTGTCTCAGCTTAGATTTGCTGGACCAAATCATACATATTTTCAGTTATTAAGTTATTTACAGATTATCTCAAAAATTGTTTATGCTTGCTCTTGCATTCTCAGATTTTACATGTTCATACATTTATGCTTAGTTATCTCATGGATTTCAGTCAGTCCTTATCTCACGTTCCAGTATATTCAAAGTACTGATTGCATACTTTTCTTTGCGCTGTGTTGTCTTATAACATAAGTTCAAACGCTCAGTTTCTCAATCGCTCTTAGACAACTCAGTGTATTCAGCAGCAGTAGTGGTGAGTCCTCATCCATCGAAGACATGATTTGTTTATTTTAATTATTTTAGTACTTCCTTATGTTTAGTTATTCGGAGTTAGTTGGGGGTCTATCCCATCAACTCCTCAGTCAGTTTAGAAGCTTTCAGACAATCAGAAAGTCAGGCAGGCAGTTAGTTAGTTGGCAGTTCTTTTAGTACTTTTCCATCATTTCCAATAGACAGTTGGTTTTCAGTATTTATCAGATGTTTTAGAATTGTGATGTAATCATATCTTAATAGTTAGATTGGTTTTTTTTCAACAGTTTATCTTCTGCATGTGTGTTTTATTATTCTTTATTTAGTGCTCACATCAGGTACCAGCTCATGGGTTAGCTTATGGTCACTTGTGACCGTAAGCACCATTTTTTTTGACTAGGGGGTAGCTTCGGGTCATGACAATCAGTGGGCACAATCACCTTTGTCCCAATCAAGTAAGATCTAAACTTTTCAAAGGCAAAAACCACTGCCAATAACTCTTTCTTCGTCACAGTACAATTCTTTTGGGAAGGATTTAAAGCCTTAATAGCATAGTAGATGGGATGAAGGATCTTTTCTTTCTGTTGACCTAGTATAACCCCTAAGGCCACTCTACTAGAATCATACATAATCTCAAAAGGTGAATAACAATTGGGAGACACAATGATTGGTGTAGTCACCAACTTCTTTTTTAGGCTTTTAAAAGCCTTGTTACATGTATCACCAAAATTAAACTTTACCTTTTTCTTAAGAAGCTTGCAAAGAGGATTAGCAATCTTTGAGAAGTCCTTGATAAATCTTCTGTAAAACTCTGCATGCTCTAGAAAACTTTGAATTCCCTTCATAGAAATTGGGTTAGGCAATCTTTCAATCACCTCAATCTTTACTCGATCAACCTCTATACCTCTCTTTGAGATCTTATGCCCAAGCACAATTTCTTCTTTGACCATAAAATGGCACTTCTTCCAATTAAGTACCAAGTTGAATTCTTCACATATTTGGAGAGCATTTTCCAAGTGCTTTTGGAAATCTTTAAAAGAATCACAACCAACAAAAAAATCATCCATAAACACTTCGATGGGTCTACTACTATATCAGAGAAAATTGACAACATACATCTCTAAAATGTGGCTGGAGCGTATAGCCCAAATGACATAAACTTGAATGAAAAAGTCCCATAAGGACATGTAAGAGTCATCTCTCTTGGTCCTCATGTTCAATAGTAATATGATTATAGCCTGAGTACCCATCAAGAAAATAGTACCATCCTTTGCCTGCTAACCTATCTAACATCTAATCTATGAAAGGAATATGAAAATGATTCTCCTGAATCATGCATTCAGTTTTTTGTAATCCATGCACACTCTCCATCCAGTGACTGGCTTCATAGAAACTATCTCATTTTTCTCGTTTGGCATCACAGTAATTTTGTATTTCTTCAGAATGCATTGTATCGGACTGACCCACTTGCTATCAGTATTGGGATACATTACACCAGCATCTAATCACTTAATTATTTCTTTCTTCACCACCTTCTGCATAGGAGGATTAAGTTGACGCTGATAGAACACAATCTGGTTCAAGTTGTATTTTATGAGTACACAAACTAGGCAAAATACCCACAATATCTACAATGGACCATCTAATGTCCCTCTTGAATCTCTGTAATACTGACAACAATGCTTCAAACTTTTACTCATATCACCTGTAATAATAATCGACAAAGTGTTGTTGGCCCCTAAAAATGCATATCGCAAATGAGATGGGAGGGCCATCAACTCTAACATCGGTGGCTCTTTGATGGATGGACGAACAGGTAGAGTAGTTCTATTCTTCAAATCTAAGTCAAGATTCTTTGGTGAGAACTCATGATATTTTTTTAATGCAGTGTACTTGCTATCTCCTCATACTCCTCGATACCATCAGAGTCAAAATTCATAATCACAGTTGCGAGTACTTTAACACCTAGTCTCTCTTCAATCGTTACAGTCGTATCAGAACCATCATACCAAAGAGTAACTGCATTTACATCATGGAAAGAATCTGTATCCTCATCATATACATCAATCATAGATATAACTCTTAATTTATTGGGCTGCTTCATAGATTTGCATACGTTGAATGTTACTTGTTCATCATTGAGTCTCAGCATCATATGTCCTTTCTCCAAATCAATTAACATCCTATCTATAGCCAAAAATGGTATTCCAAAAATAATCAGGACCTGAAAAACCACTTTACAATCCAATATAATAAAATTGATAGGAAATATAAAAGAAGACATTTTAACCAAAATGTCATAAAGGATGTCAATAGGCTTCTTTACTATTCTGTCAGCTATTACTAGTCTCATGGTAGTTGGTTTGGGAGCTCCCAGCCCCAACTTCTTGAATACGTCAAAGGGAATAAGGTTGATGCTAGCCCCTAAATCACATAATGCTTGAGTGAAGTTGAAAGACCTAATAGTGCAAGGTATTCTAAAAGCGCCAGGATCCTCCTTCTTCTCTACCAAGGATCTAGTAACTACAGCACTGCAAAGATAAATATTGTAAACTGGCTCATAACTAACTGCCCTCTTCTTGTTGATCAAATCATTCATAAATTTTGCATATCCTGGCATTTTCTCCAAAGCCTCTACAAGCGGTATGTTGACAGTCAACTCTTTTAACATAGACAAAAAATTTTAGTACTTACTATCTTTTTGTTTTTTTTTTTCAGCCTTTATGGAAAGGGATGAGGAGGTATTGGAATGTTCTTTAGCCCAAGCTCTGTAGCTTTCTTTTATCTTTTATTCTACTTACTACTACTCCTTGCATCAACTAACCCATTATCATTTTTCTGCTCATCATTAGAGGGTATAGGTGGATCTGCAGTAGCTTTACCACTTCGAATGGTAATGGCATGGCATTGGCTATTATTTTTGGAGTTCACCACTTTTTGCAAGGAAGAGTGCCCAACTATGTCTGATTTATAGTGGATGACATCTGACCAAAATTTTGCTCCAACAGCTTGATTGCTGCAGCATGTGACTCAACTTTCTAGTTTAATTCTGACAGATCAGCTTTAATATCCATCAGGTAGTTCTCTTGACTTTCTTGTCCTTTGACTAGCTTAGACGAAAGAGTTTTCATTCTGGACTCTGTATCCCAAAAACCTGGTGGAATATACTTATCACTCTTCTTCTTATAGTCATCCTTACGTCGCCAATCACTATCTCTTTCTCTACTACTCTCTCTGTATCTATCATTATAATAGTTCCGACCTTGATTCCCTGTTCCTTGGGCTACAAAATTTGCTAGTCTATGATCAATATACTTTGCCTCTTCTTCAGATTCAATCTTAAATAGTTTGGAAATAGACCCCTGTGCCGCGACTACATTCAACTTCTCAACACTCATTGACATAAATTGCTTTGTAAGCAACCCAATATTTGTATAAAGTTGTGCAACCTCTTGTTCTACCATATCATTCATTGCTTCATAAGTATTTATTGCTCTAATAGCATATGTACCACCTTCACGTTCTGAATCTCTGGTAGGCCATCCCTTATTAGTCATAACAATGTCATCTACTATCTCCTGCACAGCATCCCAATAAAGACACATAAATGCTCCACCTTAAATAGTATCTGCCATCGCTCTCAAACTGTCATTCAGTGGTCTATAGAAGATTTTCAACAAGTTAGATTCTATGATTCTATGATTTGGTACCATGCTCGGCTTCTTCTTGAATCAAAACTATGCCTCATACATAGATTCTATAGGTAATTGTTTGAAATTATAAATCTCATCCTTCAACTATAGCATCCGTACAGGAGGGAAGAATCTGCTTAGAAATTATTTTTTCAACTTATGCCAAGTAATGATAGATCATCTTGAAAGTTATCCTAACTATAATGATGATTCTCCTATCGAAGAAGATGGGAACAACCTCAATCTCAATGCTTCCTGGACAACCCCTGGAATAATATAAGATGTGCAGATCCTTAGAAAATTTGTAAGGTGCATGTTTACTTCATCTTTTGCTACACTAAAAAATAGACCCTTCAAATTCAACAACTGGATCATGGCACTAGTGATATCAAACTTCACATTAGGGCCCAAGGCGGGAAGAACAATGGCCCAAATCTTTATCCTCCTTCTCATATGGGTCTAACTGTTGATATGCCAAAATAAATAGAGCCTATGCCTCTCTGAATTCAATGATCAACAACCTGTCTAGGCCTAACTAGTCCACCTTGCTGAACTAACTCCACCTCTGCAGCAAGTCTGGCCTTTTTGGCTTCTCTATGTTCTCACTCTAACAGTTGTTGTGTCTGTAAGTCTACAATATTCTGTTGATCTAATGGAACATACGAGAGTGTCACGTTTGGATCCACAGGTGGGGGATCTTGAACTCCTTTACAAACTTGTTCTGACATCCTTCTAGTGTTTGAAGAATTCTCTCTAGTTTTGGATTAAAAGGGAGTAAGGGATTGCCTCTATTCTGAGTACTTGGCATACACTGGTGTATGCCAAAGCAAAAACAAAAATTAAAAACCCATGCACTTCACCAATTCAATTCACTGCTCAAATCGTCTTCCCCGACAACGTTGCCACAATTTAATGTCGCCCAAAATGCACTCTATTTGGAAGTATAATGAGGTTGATTAAAAATATAATAATCCAACTAAATTGAGGTCGATCCCACAGGGAAAAGGTGAACAGTTATGTGACTTTGATGTAATCCATGAGTAGTACAGGAAAGTAAATAGGGAATTTAGATTCAATTGTAAGTAGTCACCAAATCTTGTGTTTTTTTGAGTTGTATACAATATGAGACAAACACTAGGTTTGTGTTCCCCCTGGCTTATCAAATCCGTAAATTTCTCGTGATCAACCCAACAATTCTAGTGTTCTGCATACAAAATCTACAAGATAAGTATTATCAGTAGCCTTGTGGGTGCGAAGTTAAATCTCACTCTTTACCGGTTAAGTCTCAGGGCGTTGCCTTAGTGCTTCTTGATACGACCTCTGTTCACTTCACCCTTTAGGATCAAGTGATTAGATAAGACGCGGGGACTACAAGGTGAAGGTAGAAGGATACCAAATCACTGTCTTAACTTCTTATCCCAATTACAACCACCATTGTAGGGATGGATACGAATATAGGCTATCTCAAGTTACTGCAACTACTTGGGATTAATTATCGCGAAGAATATTAAGATACATGTAGAAACCTTAGCATAGATAAGTCTCACACTTTCTCTACATAGCTAATCTGCCAGGGTTCCCACAACCCTAGTTAAGGAGATTAGCCACTCATGTTTGTGAAAGAAACCATGATTATCAATGAAGAACACATAAAATCAATTGCACAAGAATAAGATGAATAAACTCCAAAGTCTTTAATTGAATAAAAACCCAAAATCTCAAGAGCAGTTGTAAACTGATTGTAATAATATATAAAAGAGCGTAACCTAAAAAAATATAAACCCTAGGATATTTATAGTATCTCAAAATAACATAAAGATCATAATAAAAATAGGAAAGATTAAGTTATGTCGACAGTCAGTACGACTCGGTCTTCAATCATATCGGCATCATATGAGTCGTACCCTGCCTTCTCATATTCATTCCAGTACTTGATCTCCCAAGGCTTCAACTTCCTGTTCCGCTTACGACTTCCGCTTATGAGTCATACCTAGTTTACGACTCGTGTCCTTCACTCGTGTCTACTTGGGACTTTTGTCTTTCCAGGCTTTGAACACTGGTTTGTGTACGATTTGACTAGATGAGTTGTACTCATACTTATGACTCGTATCCTTCTAGGACTTTAAATTCTAGTTGTATCTTTGGACACTGTTATGCTCATTATTGTTGTTCATGACCCGTATCCTCAGTATACGACTCATATAACTGAGTCGTATATTTTCTTCACTTAGTCTTTTGTTTGGGTCTTGGGTTCTGTGTTGCTTACAAGTCATCATACGAATCGTATATCATGTTTACGACTCAGAGGTAACTCATATCTTGATCAGACTTGATTTTTTAGGTCTTTTTCTTCTATTTTCATTGTAACACTATTGTAAACCTTTTTACCTGAAACAAACACAAAAGTGCATCATACCTACTATTTAAGAATAGAAAGTGTCATGTTTCCACAACACATCAAGGTGGCGGCATATACCCTAGGCCTTTACGTACCTGTCTAGTTGTATAGTTTAATAGAAGCTTGAACAACCTTGATGGCTTATTGGGATTGTATCCAGCCTTTACAAATAACTTATAAGCATTTGGATAAAAGCGTTCTTTTGTACGCTTCATACAGAGTGTTATCTTGTGGTGAATTTTGAGCTATGAACTTTCCAAGTATTCTTGAGGATTAGTTTATTGCATCAATATGCTTGATAGATAGAGTTATCCCCTATAGTATATTATCTTGGGCATCAGATGAATGATCTTTCTCTTTCTTTACCATTGGTATGTAACGGAGCACCGGAGTGTGCTTCTTCTTCAAGGATGCGATATTCCCCTTATTTGAAATAAAGGGAGGCTTCTTAGTGGAAATTTTTTCGATAGCCACTATGATCCTCTTAGTTGCAAGATCATCACACTTGGCTGTATTGACATCATCAACACTTTTCTCATTCACAACATAATTCAACAAGTAGAATTTTGCATCAGTAAAGTGTGACATAGCCTCAGTGAAAGGTATATCATCGGTAACTGCTTTTTCCACTCCACCTTTGCGATACTTCAAGCATTGATAGTAAGAGGATGAGATAGTTTTATTTTGATGTACCTAAGGCCTACCAAGTAGTATGTTGTATAAAGTCTTGGCATCGATCACATGCATCAACATACTTGATCGCAAATTGTCCATATGTATCCCTAACTTAATAGATCCTATAGTTCTTTGACCTCCTTGGTTGAACCCTTGGATCATTAAATGACTTTCACCAAGTTCATCAGTAGTGATACCAAATTATTTTAGTATGCAGATAGGCAGGATGTTGACTCTGGATCCCTCATCTATCAAGATTCTACTTATCTTCTTTCCTAAAACATGACCCATCATATACAAAGGATAATTGTACAGGGTTTAATGAAGTAGAAGATCATTATTTGTAAATGTGATTTTTGTATCACATACATGTGCCTCTTGACTAAGAGGTTCAGCATACTTTTAGAAGATGAAGGAACTTTCATTGGTAGGTTTTAACCCTTTTTTCCTTCTTTACCAGTATTAAAGTAAGATGCCTCAAGGTTAACTTGAGCAGTTTTTGCACAAAACCAACTTGGCATGAATTCTTCCAAAGTCACAGGATGTCATGGTTTTTGATGGTGAAGCTCCATTACCCTTATCTTCTTTGAAAGCTCAACCAATCTTTGGTTTCTTCACTATTCTTCTTCTAGTTAGCTGCTCGGATGACTCTTTTTGTAGACTTATCTTCTTGTATTTATGCCTAGTCATCATAGTCCAACCTTTATCGACTGAAGACTTGTTATGATTTAATAGTTTCTCTGTATTCTCCTCAAAGTATATTTCAATTAGATCGAGTGAGCTATAAGTGATAGAGATTTGATAAGAACTGGACTTCTCATTATCAAAGAAGATTTGCTTCTCATTTTCCAGTTGCATGATCTTGTCTTTAAGGATAAGATATTTATTTGTAGGGTGACCCACAAGCCTATGATACTTGCAATAGTTTGGGTCATTAGTCCTTCCAGCCTCGTTGGACCGCTTCATCTCTGGTAGATCTATAAGCTTGTGCTCAAGAAGCTCATTGAAAATTTCAATAGCATCAGAATCAAGGAAGGGGTATTCCTTTTCTTACATCTTCTTCAAGGTCAACTTCTAATTTAGACGTGCTTGAGAAGTCATCTTCATACTTTTTTTTTGCTCACCTTTGTGGTGAAATTTACTGGAGACACATCGATATTCATGCATTCCTTATTGTAGCCTTTAGGGACAAACTTGCTCCATCTTTTGGATTTCTGTTTAGCCTTTCCCTTTCGAGGGTCATGGATAGGCACTATTTTTTTTTTCTGCCGAAGACATGCTCAACTCTATGTGGTGATCATCAGTAGCTAACTCCTCAAAGGCTTTTGGTTTAATTCCTTGCAATATATAGAAAAGCTCCCAGTGTATTCCTTGGATGCACATCTCTATTGCAGAAGTTTTGACGAGCCTATCTTTGTAGTTTTGGCTCGCATTTCTCCATTGATTGATGAAGTCAATGACTGGCTCATTCCTTCTTTGAAGAGTATCTGTGATATCTACCATGCTTATTATATGTCATGTGCTATAGAAGCGATTCATGGGCTCATGATCCGATTGCTTCCAGCTATTAATGAAATTAGGCTCAAGGTTTGTAAACCAATTTAAGGCATTTACCTTTAGGGAACAGACAGATTGTTTGACAAAATAGTCATCGTAGGTTCCAACAGTATTACATGTTGACATGCTACTTTGGATTGCCTTTGCCTTCAAATTATTAAAATTCGGGGGGCTGATAGCCGATAGACATTTAGAGGCTATCAATCCTTGAGGAATAGGGCTTGGCATATGTTAGAGAAGACTTGGTGAAAACATCTTACTTGTATTTGAGGGCCCCTTCACTGAAATTCTTTAATTGATCAATCGAGATTAATCTTTTAGAAGAAACTTGTACCTCCTGAGCCAGTGGTGTTTATTTTACAGGATACTTTGTCTTGTTCTAGAGCTTGTCCAGGTGAATGTCTAGACTCTCCGTATATTAAGACATCAATTCACAACTTATCAATCTAAGAATCTTTATTTTTTACATATTTGGTCATACCCTCAATCACCTTTGTCAGGTTTACAAGTTGCTCCTCCATAGATCACTGGAGATATTGAATAGTAACACGGATTGTCTCATAAGTTAATCTTTGATGTGATCAACTTATGTGGTGTAAGTAAAGATGATACGCAGGTTGAATGAGCATCGTTCTTTATTCCAGAGTATTTTGAACCAAATTTCTCGAGTAGAGCTAAAGTTTTCTTAAGTGTCGCTGCCTCATTGATTCCTTCTTCTAAATCATTTGTATGGGACCCCGCACCTTTTAGGGTTGAAGATTTAAAAATTAGAGTTGGTGCGGATGACATTTGATGCGTTTTTTGTCCTAGCATGCTGGTGTTTCTCCTTGTGATAGTTCCAAATCTTCCAAAAGTAACACCAAGGATTCTTTCTACTTCAGCGTAGAATTTGGAATCAACAACCTTGGAGGAAGTCGATTGAGAATTGACCCTCTTGGAAGTGATTTTGTTGTTCTTAAACTTTCATGTTGGAAAAGTTGAGATAAGAGGTAGAGATCGTTCTACTACGCGTGCTAGAGTTTGTTGGACAATAAAATTTGAGATCAAGAAAATAAATAATCGGGATAAGGAAAATATTACAACAACCGTTTTATTGATTTCAATATGTGAGTGTTACAATCGTTATGAATCCTCTTATTCACCTTTTCAAATATAAATTCAAGGGCTTCGAGCTTGATATTAAATTTGAACTTGATTTGTGGATTTAATGGATTTGATCTTGACTTTTATTTGAAATTCATGGGCTTTTGGGCTTTAATTGATTCTCTTGGTCTTGATCTTGAATCTTTATTTGAGGATTTGATGAACTTGATCTTGACTTGTACTTGAGTTCAAGCGTGGCTAAGCTTGTTCTTGAATCATGTGGTCTTGCTCTTGAATTTTGATGAACTGATTCTGAATGGTTGAATTTGCAGAGAAATCTGTGGGGTTTAATCCATGATCTCTCTCTTTGCTTCTTGCAAGAATTGTTGGTTCTTTTTTCTGAATTATGAGACCCCTATTTATAGTTATAGGAAGTAAAGAGTCATGATGAATATCAACTTTTTTTGTCCAATCAGATATAAGTGACATGATGATATTTGATTGGACCTTTGATATCACTATGCATGTTGCATCATTTTGACATGTGGCATGGTCCTATTGGCTCCTTCACTTGACTTGGCATACCATGTCATTCGACATCTGGCACCAAATTAAGCCTCTAGAGTAAGATGACATTTTGGGCCTAGCAAAGTGAGCTCATCATTTGTAGCCCACATTAATGGACTAGCCTAATCAAAATTGAACTTTAATTAAATCCATATTTACTTGGACTTAAATAATTAATCCAATGGGAAAAAGACATGATATAGCTCTTTTTCTAAAAAATAGCTCAAATTTGGGCTTATGGACTTAAAATGTCCTGTCGGGTATATTAATGTCACATAATAGGCATTTTGTATTCTTTCTCAATTTGGGTTATTTTGGCCCATGTAGTTCAGATACAGTTTTTATACTATATTGATACAGTCCATATACAATACTGATACAATTTTCAACTTGGGCCATTCGGCCCTTTTCTAAATATATTTTCAGTTTATTTTACTATAAATTTTTTAACTTTAAAATATTCTATTTTTTTAGTTGTTTAAAAATAATAATTAAATATAATTATATAAAAACGGTATAATTCTTATATAGAATATGTATCTATATAAGATACATGTATAGAAATTGTATAGTTCTATCAAATATGTACATGTATAAAATATGTATAAAAAATATATAGAAAGTGTATAAATATTATATAAGTGTTGTATAAAATGTATAAAAAAAGTGTATAGTATTGTATAAATTGTGTATCGAAACTATATAATTTTCGTATAGAATATTTATATGTATAAGATATGTATAAAAACTGTGTAGAAGGTGCGTAGAAACTGTATAGAACAAGCCTGCAAATTGAAATGGCTAGAAAGTGGAATTTAAATTTCATGGCCATTTTTGTGTAATTTGTTTGATCTGAAGTACCATTTTTGTCCTTTCCCCTAATCCAATTATACTAATCCGCAATATTTATTTGGCACTAATATATTTTGAATTTAATATAATCTAAATTTTCTATGGATTTAATTTAATAAAATTTTATTGCACACAGTTATCTCATTAATCGATTTTGCTATTCTTTGGATTTATTCTATTTGTCATGTTTATTAAAATTAGTTTAAATGCACGTACCTCACACGTATAGCCTTTGATTATTTAAAATTAATATTTGATTATTTCTTCAATTTTTTTTGAACAAAGTCAAAATTAAACCAACTATTATCATTTCTAACAATGCAAAATCAAATCAAATAAAATTCAATTTATTTAATTAAACCAACTATTATCATTTCTAACAATGCAAAATCAAATCAAATAAAATTCAATTTATTTAATTAATTCAGTTTCGATTCAATTTAATGGTTTTTACCAAAACCGTGAACTCCGATTGTCAATATTATTCAAAATATAAAAAATATTCTTATACACAAATATGAGTTGAATCAAATAGTATAATATTATACAATTAAAATATATTTGCTTTCATAAATATTATATCTTTATTTTTCGTTTTTAAAAAGTTGACCTTCCTCAAACCTAGATGTCACTAATGGATCAAAATAAAAAAATTACATCATATTTCTATTAACCCCAAAACGTATGTAAATATATATATATTGAAGGAGAATATTTTTCAGTAAAAAAGGGAAATTAATTTCATTTCTTTCCTTTTGTTAATTGGCCCTTGCTTCCCTTTATTCAATATAGATAAGAAGAACTATTTTAGGACTCCTCAATTATGAAGTCTCCTAACGCCTCTTTCCATTTGACTTTGTACATTATCAGTTTGGTTTATTGATCTTTGATTTGTAAACATGCTAAACCAATAACCTAATCAATAAGATATTTATTATCAATTTTTGATTTTTATTGGTTCGATTTTCGGTTTAACCGATAAGAAAATACTCTCTTAATTTTTCTTAAATTTCTCTTATTTTTATTTGTCCTACACTATTTTCATATATACTAAAAACCATTATATATATATATATATATATATATTTGTTAGGGTTTGACCTTTCTTAGAAGGAATGCCCGGTCGCCCTACGCGACTGGCGCTTCAAAAGGCGAAACTCTCGGTCGTAGAAATAAAAGTTACCATAATTACTTTTACTTTTCTTGAAAGAAAAAAATATAATTTTTTTCCATATTTCGCTAACCTCTTTCTTGGAGGAAAGGTTTTGGACATCAATAAATAGAATACCCCCTTCTCATAACACAACGTAATAACATCCACAATGTAGTCTTTAAAAAATCTTTGTTTAGAGGGAGATTTTCTCTCTCATTAATTTTTATGTCTTTAATATTGAGTTTATATGTAGGCCAATTGGCCAAATAATATAATAATATTAATATTTTTAATATTGTTTTATGTGTCTTCTGAATTGTCACCACAATGGTTTGCAACTAATAGCTTCCGCATGACGCCCTTTCGATTTCAAACCAACAAGTGGTATCTGAGCTTACAGTTCAATGGTCCAATGGTGTGGTGAGACGAGATTAAACAGGTTCAAAGTGGTTTTAAAATCAAGTTGCAACAATTTGGATGATAATGAAGATTTTTGTCGAACTACATGTGGAGAACAAGTTTCAACCATATTTTCAACACTTCTGCTGCTGCATCTTTAAAAATAAAAATAAAATATTACTTTTAAATCAATTTTTAACTATCATATTTTATACCTTATTTTTAACCATGGCAAGTAGCAGTTATGAAAATTATATCAAGAACGAAGTTCATGCACGTGATATGAAGAGAAGACAGATCAAGTGAAGAAAATCAAGCCAAAAAGGTGAGATTTGTTAGGGTTTTTGCCCTGATTTTCTTACTATATTTAAGTTTTATTTTTTCTTAGAAGAAAAACAAACGTTACCATAATTACTTTTACTTTTCATGAAAGAAAAAAATATAATTCTTTTCCATATTTGGCTAACCTCTTTCTTGGAGGAAAGGTTTTGGACATCTATAAATAGAATACCTCCTTCTCATACCAAAACGGAATAACATCTACAATATAGTCTTTAAAGAGTCTTTGTTTAGGGGGAGATTTTTTCTCTCATTAATTTTTATGTCTTTAATATTAGGTTTTATATGTAGGCCAATTGGCCAAATAATATAATAATATTAAGATTTTTAATATTGTTTTATGTGTCTTCTGAATTGTCACTACAATGGTTTGCAACTAATAACTTCCGCATGACGCCCTCTCGATTTCGAACCCAACAATATATATATCAAACATATTTTATTATAACAATATCAAGAAACAAAATATAATAACATCACGAAACGAAAAGATATTTCTGCAAGTTTATTTCAATCATAGATAAGACAATTTTTGTGGACAACCTCAATAATTTTTTGAGCTCTGTTCATAATTTGACATAGAGGCCTATCAAATTTAGGCATTGCAAGTTCTTATTCTTCCAAACTAAGTGGATTTGGTCACAATCTTGGATAACTCCTGCTTTCCTAATATTCACCTACTTCCCAATCCTTTCAGCCTCACCCCTTAATTCTCAATCAATATTGCATCAAGCTTCGATCTGAACAATTGTTAGCTCTCATTGTTACCTATTCTTTCAAATTAATCTATATAATTTGCAAATCTCTTTATTCTTGAACTACATTATCAAGCAATTGAAGCTTCTTTTGTTTCACAATTAATGTAAGATAAATCACAACACAACATATATAAAATTATTACAGAAAAAGGAAGTAGAATACCAAGAAATATAAACATTGAACAAACTATATTTTTTTTCCTCCCACAACATAACATAAAGAAAGAAACGATGAAAATTGCAAATAATCATATCTACTTGAATATAATTCTATTATAGGAAAGAATATATATATATATATATATATACACAAGATGAAACTAATTATATGTCCTAGACACAAGATGAAACAAAAATTATGGCTACAAGGTATATAAATATTTAAACTGCTATTATTAATTACTAGTTTAGGAGTATGCGCCTTGTGCGTGTACCTCACTTTAATGAATTCAAACATTACACTTAATAGGATATTTGTTTAAATAATAAAGATGAATATCATAATTAAATTTAATATCTTTTGAGTATGTAAAGATGGAGGATTTATTTATTAAACCTAACTTTTACCAAAAATATTTTTAAAAGTCGATCGGTATTCATCTACCATCTGTAAATTGTAATAAAATAATACCATGATAGATACATCAAAATAATATAATTAAATATAATCTTTACACACAAAATTTTTTTCAAAGTTGTCTGACGCTCATCTACCATCTGTTAATAACAACAACAACAACAAACCCAGTATATTCCCACATCGTGGGGTCTAGGGAGGGTAGAATTATGCAGTCCATATCACAACCTCCAAAGAAGTAGAGAGGATCTACCATCTGTTAATAATAACAAAATAATAAAATAGTAAAAATATCAAAATAATATAACTAAACCTAACTTTTACATCAAAAAATTTCTCAAAGCTGACCAACATTTATCTATCACCAGTTACGATAAAAGTGATATCAAAATAATACAATTAAACTTAAACTTTACACACAAAAAATTCTCAAAGCCGATCGAAATTCATCTACGAACTGTAAACTACCACAAAATAACAAACTAATAGAGATAGTAGGATAATACAATTAAACTTAACCTTGACCTAAAAAAAAATTTCAAAGCCGACCCACATTCATCTAACATCTGTAAATTAAAATAAAACAATAAGATAATAAAGATATCAAAATAATACAATTAAACCTAACCTTTACACAAGAAATTCTTCAAAGCAAACCGACATTCATGTACGACCTATAAACTATAAAAAAATAATATACTAGCGATCACAATGCTTCAATTTTGATCCAACTAATTCTTGTCTGATCGAAAATTTTGACCCTGAAGAATGATTTTAAATGAAAACAAAGAATATACATACACACACACACACACACATATATATATATATGTATGTATGTATAATGCACATGTTGAATTTTATTATGCAGACAAAAACAGTGAAAAAGTTGAGGGTTAGAAAATCAAGTATCCACCAATCTAGACATGCAATCGAATCAAATTAGATGATCATCAATCATATTCTCCCAATAGGTAAATCGATTTGTTCTCTAGTTTAACGTATATCTCAATATTTATAGAAGTATTTTCTAAATAAGAAAAAATATTAGAAGTGCAATTTCTAGTTCCTATTAAATTCTAGGGGCAATTTAGAACTGCAAAAAAAGAAAATAAAATAGAGCATGAAAGGAGAAAACCAAAGAAAGGTCCTATCGGCAGTCGAACCCAAGTCGCTGGTTTCAAAGTACAGATTGCTAACCACTACACCATAGAACCACTTTATTGATCTGTCGGTAGTTTTTATTATTTGGAAACTAAAAATGTATTCCATGATCATACTAAATACAAATGTTATTGTATTTCTACTCCCTCCATTTAAAAATAATTGAATTATTGAAATATGACACACCCCTTAAGAAAAATCTTTTAGGATATAATTGTAGGTTACTATCCACTATTACCATTTTAATTGTTATTAAATTACTCTCCTAGAAATTATGAAGTACTAAAGAACCGCATTAAATGAAAGAGTAAAATTGTAAGAAATTATCAACATGTGTATTGAAGAACGAACAATTCATTTATTTTGAAAATTAAAAATAGCTCAACAGTTCATTTATTTTAAAATAGAGGGAGTAATAAATAACTAAATAATACTCCCCCCGTTTCATAAAGAGTGACCTATTTTGATTTGGCATGGAGTTTAAGAAAATAAAGAGGACTTTGAATCTTGTGGTCTTAAATTAAAGTTATGTCAAATGTACTAAAGTGTCCTTGAATCTTATGGTCTTAAACATACCACGTGAAAAGTTGAAATTAAAGTATTGCTAAAAGTAGACCATTTTTTGAAAACAGAGGAAGTCCTCATAGAAATGGAAGTGGTGAAGAGAATATTTGAGATTTTCTAAAGGATAGAAATAGACCTTGGACATTTATTGTACCAGAAAGTTTGGTGTTGGGTGGAATGTTAATGTCTACTTATTTAATTTTAGGGCAATTTTCATAAACCTCAATAGTTAGTACGTAATGACATAAAATTCGCATTGTTTTCATATCTACATAACTTTTTGTTTTTACATTCAATGTCGCGATACATAGCTAAAACTCACGATACATCACCATCTAATACATAAGTATCGATACATAACTCTTAAGTATTAATATCGTACCGATACATTCAGATACATAAGTCTTATGTATCAGTAGCCAAAAAAATATTTGATACATGATTTTTGTAGATTTTGAACCAAGCACATCATTCTTATGTATCTATAAATTAATATTCAGTACGATACATAATTTTTGTACATTTGGTGGAGGATTGCATGATGTATCTTCTGCTGTGTTCGAAATAGATACGCCGTCATGCGGAAGCTGATAATTTGCAAATCATGGAGACGCTAAATCATATGACACATAAAGCTACACTAAAAAGGCATATTATTGATATGTTTGGTCAAACGACCTGCATATTAAAAATTAATATTGAAAAAATATAAAACCTATTGGGAGATATCTCCTCCAAAACAAGACTTTGTAAGGACTAAATTGTGGATGTTATTGTGTTATGGTAGGAGAAGAGGAGTCTTCTATGGTATTACTTTTAGTTTTTTGATAGAAAATTAATACTCAAATGTAATAAGAAGATTGGCAAAAAAATCCTAACAAATCTCTCATTTTGGCTTGATTTGCTTAACGTAACTTGATCCACCTTCTTCATATATGCATGACCTTCGCTCTTCACATAATCTTCATCATTGTTGTTTTGCATGCTTAAGAATAGATCCCTTTTGGGTTAAAAAATATACGAGTCTTTTCAGGTTAAAAATGTTGAAGTCTTTTGCAGGGTTAAAAGTGAGCTTTATTTTAAAAAATGTAGTAGCATGATTGTTAAAAATATAATTGACAATTGTCTCCACATGTAGTTTCTTTATTTTGACTCTATTTTGACAAAATATCTTCACTATGCTCAAATTCGTTGCAACTTTCATATGAACTTATCCTCAATCTGAACCGTCAAATCATTGAACCATAGGATTTGATACCACTTGTTGGATTTGAAACCGAGTGGGTGTCATGCAGAAGCTTACAGTTTACAAACCATAAAGGCGATAAATCAGTGACAAATAAAAATATACTAAAAATATATTATTGCTATGTTTAGGTCAAGTGATCTACATATTATAAAAATTAATATCAAAAAGCATAAAAATTATTGGGAGAAAATCTCTCTATAAATAATACTCTTTGATGACTGCATTATGGATGCTATTGCATTATTGTATGAGTAGAGGAGTTTTCTATTTATATATGTCCAAAAACTTTTCTCCAAGAAAGAGGTTAGACAAATATGAAAGAGTTTGTATTTTTATTTAATAGAAAATTAACACTCAAATTTGGTAAGAAAATCAGGGCAAAAACCCTAATATTTTCTACTAGATGCATCATTCTTATGTATCTCCAAGCTCTCTCAACAGATACATCATTCTTATGTATCTTCACTAAAATCATTATCTTCAACTTCCATTGACGAATCTCCGAATTCCATAATTTCTTGTGGTTCAAACAGTCTTGTACGCATCATGGATTTGAGATGTGATGGTGCAAGGTGCCGTAGATTCAAGATCTGATGGTGAAAATTTGAGATCTAATTCATATTTTGTATATAGATTTTGTACGAATCATTCTAGATCTGTATATATATTTGGGATTGATGGTGGAAGACCCCGTAGTGGATCTCTCTCCAGCCACTAGCAACCGTTACTGAAACATAATATCTGGATCTGTGAGCTCGCTTTGCCATGGACGAGCTCGCTTTTATGTTGGTTGATTTGAGCTCACATGGTTACTGAATTTCTCCATAAATATTTTGGCTCTACAAAATATTTGATGCGAGTTCTATCCTAGCAAGGGCTTCTGTGGGAATAAAAAAAATTACATTTCATTGTCTTATTAAAAGCTGAATGTTTTGAAAAGCAAACTATTTCGTATAAAGGAAAATAGTTTTACATTACATTTCCTTGATTTTAGGCATTGTTTGAGGATCATTAGGCTTTAAAGTAGGAAGGCGAATTATGTATCTGATAGTTGGAGAGAGAAAGTGTGAGAAGAGATTTTTGCAATTAGTTTTGAGAGTTGAAGTTTAAGTAATATTAGCAACTTAAGGTGTAGTTTTAAGTAATTCTTCCTTAATTTTAATATTAGTGGTGAAGCGACAATGCTAAATATCTTCTAACTTAACCGTGATCTAGTGAATCCAAATTTATCTTTATACTCTTAATTTGAGTCTACTTATCACTCAAATCATCATTTGTTTGGTTATGTTAATAATCCAAAAAATGTTTTACATTCTTTATCTCAATAGTTTGTGATGATTTTCGTAAAAGATGGTACAAACCCCATGAAATAGAAGTCCCCAAACTCAAGAATAAAAGTTGGTTCATCACAAAAACCAATCTTTAAAATATCGTGGTTCTAGTCTGGCCTCTCATCTCCATGATCTCAATTGCATTTGTAAAACTCCACTAGCATAATTTTTCAATATACAACCGACCTAACGCTCGTCCAAACCCTTCTATCCTCATCTCTAGTGGGTTTTAAATATGCCCAAAACACTAGGTTTGGTTATTATAACTCCCTACCAATTTTAGACAAGCTCTATGAATCTTACAAAAATCATGGGAGTGACTTACAGTGAGAGTGCCAAGTTAGCCGCCTATCAGCTACAAGATGTAGCCCATACATGGTTTAATCAGTGGAAGGTAGACAGGGGTATAGATGCAGAGCCCATAGAGTGGAAAGTGTTTGCTACTGCCTTCCTAGACAGATTCTTTCCCTTAGAGCTGAGAGAAACTAGTGTTAGAGTTCATCAATCTCAGACAAGGTAGTATGAATGTAAAAGAGTATTCCCTTAAGCTTACTCAGTTATCCAGGTATGCTCACCATGTAGTAGCAGATAATAGGTCCAGAATAATCATGTTCGTATCTGGGGTGTTATATAGTGTGGTTAAGAAGTTCAGGTCAACAGTGTTGATTAAAGAGATGAACATATCTAGGCTTATAGTCCATGCTCAATAGATTGGGGAGTAGAAGCTTAAGAAGAAGGAGAGAGAGAATAAGAGGGCTAAAATAGGTAGTTTTAATTTCAGTCAGCCTAAGTCAGAAAGTGGTAACCGTTCCTAGTTTCGTCCAAAGTCGCCAGTTCCAGCTCTGTTCTTAGCCAGTGTACCGATGACCCAAGATAGCGTAACCAATGGTCATACTAATCCATTTTGCAGAGAGTGTGGTAAAAATCATAAGGGTATGGGTAAAGCTGGTAATGATGTTTGTTTCGGGTGTGGTAAACCAGGCCACAAAGTCAAAGATTGTCCTCAGTCAGGTTCTCAGGGTTAGTATAGTCGTCCTTTAGATAAGTCAGGTCGCCCGAATCAACAAGGTGCCTCTTCCAGTGCTACTAGTGGGCAACGCCTAAAAAAGTTTTACGCACTTCAGTCCAGACAAGATCAGGAAAGTTCTTTTGATATGATCACTGGTATGTTATAAATCTCCCATTTACATATTTATGCCTCTGTTTCAGATCCTAGATATTCAGTCACAATTTAGTTTGTGCGTTCTCCGTGCATCGTCTCATGCTTTTCCTTAGTATCTCAGCCAAGTCAGCATTCTCGAGGGACATAGTGTCTTAAGGGGGAGATGCACTATAATACCCGAACTATCAGGATCTAAACCTTCCATTTTCTCTTCACATAGTGAATACAGTTAAAGTAATGGGTCCTCATAGTTGACCCTCAAGTCCCAATCTCAGTCGTATGATCATCCCCATGTCATGACACGTATCCAAGGAATCAGTTCAGTTCATATATCATTATTCAAACTTAGTCATGTCCTTATGTTCCCGTTCATGCATATTCAATCACGTATTCATTAATCCATTCAAACATGTACTCATGCACCAGACATACATGTTCAATATGTAGACTCAGCTTATCGGTATCTTCAGTCTTGTATCCCGTGCATTAGATATGCATATTCAGTCTATCAGACCATTCATTTAATCATGCTTTAGTTGTGCATGTCTAGTTCAGGACGTTAAAAAAAATTAGTCTGCCAGTATTATCTTAGCTTAGCTAGCCATATTTGAGGATGAATATTCCAAAGTGGGAGATATTGTAATACCCCATATTTTCCTACCCTAGATTAACCCTGAGTACATGGGTTATCCTAAATAAAAATTTTGAAATACTAAGTAATTTTTATATTAGAGCCTGCCATTATGTAGGAAATTCAATTAGCTTTCCGTCGATATAAAATTCGCCTATATCCGACAATCGGGTAAGAAGTTATGACGATTTTAAATTTCAGTCGTTAAACATCGTCATTCAGGCCAATAGCGCATCGCGGAGTTTGTTAAAATAGCAATTGTCAATTTTCAATGTTGTTCAGTGATATTGGCACGTTGTGTCATAGATCCAGTTCACAATTATAAATTTTTAGTGTACCAACGTGATTCCACCACGTCGCGGTGCACTTCCAGTTCACAAAAAAAGTGGCAATGCGATAACACCGCATCACCCCATTGTGCAATTTTCCAGTGACATGGCACGATAGTGCCGCATCGTACCAGGGGTCCAGGTCGGAAAAATTTTGCAAAAAATTAAAGTTGCGCCTAGGTTAAATCAGTCTTTTTTTCATGATTTTATTCCATCTAGATGTGAGATTTAAGCCCTAAAAATGTGTAAAACCCTTCATTATTCACTTTTCCCCAAAATCAAAAGGTAGTTCTCTCTTAAGCAAACAAACCATAGCTCTCAAAAATCAAGGTCAATCCCAAGAATTTCTTCAAGAACTTCAAGAATCTCATGAATTAAGGTATGTTAGATGTTCATGTATGGGTCCCTTCCACCCATAGAGTCAAAAAATCCATTTTTAAAACTTCAAGAATTATGATTCATGATTTACATGTATAAAATTGAATTTGTGTTCATGTTTTGACATTTGTTGAGTTTCAACCCATGATTTATGGTAGATTCCATGAAGTTGTATAACATTTATGTTGAATTGAGTAATCCCCATGTTATAATACATGAATTTACAAGTTGATTATTGTATCCATGTTAAACTTAAGTGTTTATGATCTAATGAACCAAGTATGCTTCCCATGTGTTTAATAAATTATCTATGAGAATGAAATAATGCCATTATAGCATGCTAACATGTAATCCTCATTCATGTACAAGTTATCATCACAAGTGTTTGATGAAATATCTCAATGAATGAATTATGACCAAGTGAACATTGTTATGTTATTCAAGATTATGTTTTTCTTTACTTTTCATGCTATTGAGTCCTGGGGTATTTAATAACCGATAATTTAGATGTTACTTAAAGCCAGAGCTAATTACAGAATAGTATCAGTCATGTCATGATCAGCAGTACGCTTAGTCACTTACAAAACTCAATAGAATTCAGTCAGTTACAGAACATAGGAAAACTCAGCAATCTCAGTATCAGTCCAGTCCAATTTAGTTAATCAGTTCTGTGTCTTTCAGTTAGGAGTAGGATTCAACACCGAGTGAACCCAAGGATGGAGGATCACCTGCCAGCAGAGGGTGTGATCCTTAAAAGAAATCCTTGCATTCTAGAACTATGTAGTCAGTGTAGGTTAACAAATCAAACGTGCTAGTTGAGGGTACCACCGTTCTCGTTTAGGAAACCTATCAGTAAAAGGTTACTCTTCAACTTGTCTTTACCCGTGGCATGGTACTGGCACCCTTCTAATTGGGGTTACAGATTGGACCCATATTAGTTCAGATTGGGGCATATCGGTTAGATGATTACCTCCCACAGTTTCAGTATCAATTTCAGTCTTTAGTTTAGAACTCAGGTCAGTTCTATAGAATCAGGACTATCAGATACAGTCATTCATGGTATTCCATCCATACGGGGTCAACTAAAATGTATCATGATCTGAAAGAGGTGTATTAGTGGGGTGACATGAAGAAGAACATTGCAAAACTTGTAGCCGAATGTCCAAATTATCAAAGAGTTAAAGTAGAGAACTAAAAGCCCGGGGTTTATATGTAATGTATAGATCTTCTAATCTGGAAGTGGGACATTACCAAGATAGATTTCATTACTGGTTTGCCTCTTACATCTCGGAGGTTTGATTCCATATGGGTAATAGTTGATAGACTTACCAAGTTAGCACACTTCCTACCGGTTAGGACACTTAAACAGTTGAAGAGTACGAGAAATTGTATATAAAAGAGATAGTTCAGAAACATGGAGTACCGATCTTTATTATATCAGATAGGGGAGCTCAATTCACTATAAATTTTTGGAAGTTTTTTAGAGAAATTTGGGAACACAAGTGAATTTAAGTACAACTTTCCACCCTCAAATAGATGGACAAGCAGAACATACTATTCAAATGCTTTAAGATATGCTACGAGCTTGTGTATTAGACTTTAAAGGTAGTTTGGATGATCATTTACCTCTCATCGAGTTCGCCTACAACAATAGCTATCATTCAAGTATCAAAATGGCACCATATGAAGATTTGTATGGAAGAAAGTATAGATCACCAACTGGATGGTTTGAAGTGGGTAAAGCTTCCTTATTCGGGAAAGGTCTTGTTCATAAAACTATAGAAAAGGTTAAAGTGACCAAACAATGGCTGGAGACAGCCCAAATTTGACACAAATCATATGCAAATATTATAAGAAGGGGGATAGAGTTTGCTATCAGTGATTGGGTATTCTTGAAGGTGTCACCAATAAAAGGGGTAATGAGATTTGGTAAGAAAGAAAAACTAAGTCCATGTTATATAAGACCATATAAGATTATTCGGAGGTTTGGACAAGTCGCTTATGAGTTAGATCTACCCCAAGATCTCTCAATAGTTCATCCGGTATTTCACGTCTCAATGCTTCGAAAGTGCATCGGAAATCCATCTCATATTACTCCTACTGAAGATGTACAAGTTATAAAAGATCTCACCTATAAAGAAATACCTATTGCTATTCTAGACCGACAAGTTAAGAAGTTAAGGAATAAAGAAATAGCTTCTGCAAAAGTACTTGGGAGAAACCAACAAGTAGAAGAGATCACACTAGAAGCTAAAGAAGCGATGAAATCCAAGTAACCCTATTTATTCAAATATAAAGATAAAGACCAAGATGCTAAATTGAAGCAATAACAAGTAACTAAATATATAAGTACTATGTCATAATAGCAATATTGAAAGTTAGGCTTGAACTTGTTTTATTTGGACAGTTATGCTAATATTCGAGGACGAATGTTCCCAAGGGGGAGGATGTAACACCTCATATTTTGCATGTAAGTGTTCTATTTATGTTGAACTTGGTATAGCCTTATGGTATAGGTAATAAACAAGATTCTTTATGCGAGTATTGATGGTGTAGATGGAGTTCTAGATACTGCCTGAACGTTTTAACTTGACGCAACTAAGTTAAAATTACTACAAGTATTTAACTTGGAATAGTAAGCCGGTATTTGAATCTAAAATTTAAAGTGACCAAGTAAATACAGGTTTTTAGTTGGATTAAAGGGATTGAGAACTGAAAATGGAGTAATTTATTGAGGTGCTTGCTTGACTTATTAAGCTAGTAGGTGGGTCACCTACTTCAATTATATGGGCTAAGTTAATGAACCAAGTTCATGGATTAGATTTGGCCCTTTATTAGTATACTTATTTGGGCCCAAATTAAGTAAAGGAGGAAGAAAATAGAGAAAATGCCTGATCCTTAAATCTTCCAAGGCCTAATTTAATTGAACCCAACTAAGAATTAAGCAAGTAGGTGCATCACCTACTTTGAATATTTTAGTAGCTTGACCCTTAAGTAGGTGCATCACCTACTTGGACTAACTTATGGCTAAAATGGGGTCAATAAGGGAGGTTCTAGAGGTCACAATATAAGACCAATGTAGCTTTTATTTTTACTCATTTTAAACAAAATATCCACCCTTTTAATTTCAGCTTCCTCCCCTTTCTATTAAGGATAAGAACAACAACCCTAAAAATCCCTTCTAGGGTTCTTGAAGAAACCCCCATCTTTGCAAGCCAAGCTAAGTGAAAACACTTAAAGGTTTAGCTTAATTATCTCATGGAAGATTAGGAAAACATGATATAAGTGTTTAATTACAAATACATGGCAGAATACAGAACAAGTTGCCTACTTACTTTTCATTGTTATTAAGAGACTTCTCTTTGCTTCTTTGGTTTAAAGTGTGAAAGAAAGATCAGGTTCTTAAAGAGTTAAAGTTAATATGATAAGCTATAGAAAATTGAGGTAAGGTGACTGATCCATTTTTTCCTTCTTATGTATAAGTTTGGATAAAGAATTATGAATTCGTTGTTATTAAGGAACTCAAGAGATGATGAGTTCAATATTCAGTTGCTAAAATAAAAGGAAATTTAAGGCTGTTTTGTGTACTGTTTTATGTGTATGTATTAGGGACAACCAAATTGATATTGGAGAAAGGTGTGACTAGTTAGTATTGAAATATAGAATAAAGGTACAGTGGTACACCACCGAACTAATTATTTCATATATAGTTGATCACTCTATTTTTGCATACCTTTTGGAGGGTGTAATGAAGCCAAAGTTGTTTCGGGGGATCTTAAAAGAATCTGTATGGTATGTGGATGTAATTTAAGAATAAAAGGGACTAAAATAATGCCCTTGATTGATAAATTAAGTGCTTACTGCACAACTATTGTTTTGGTAAAGTTAAATAGCCTAGTGTGTTGGCTAATAACTAATACTAGTTTTACCATATGCTTTATTGTAGATAAGTAATCCAAAAGGCAAGAATTTAATTGAGTTATCATCGAAGTTATACAACCAGGTATGTAAGGCTACTCTATGTCGTATTCTTTGGCATAAAATCCAACACTTCTGGTACCAAGTAAGCTTCTAAAGCCTTCCCATAGCAAATGATACCTAGTAAAAACACATGATCTCCCATATAGCTAACGGCCTTGCTCCCACTCCCTAATTTTTTAAAATGCTTCAACACAAGCTTATTGTCAAGTCTGCAGTTTTACATTCACTAGCAAGTCTCAAGAATTCTCCTTTAAGACAAATAAGATCTGTATGTTACTTTCAACTCTTAAACATTTCATTCGTGTACAATATACTCCATACCTATTTGTCATTGCATTAAGTGTTTAGTCACATATATCTTATTGGTAGATTATTTTTCAAAGGTACCAAAATGTTATGACCACCAAAGTAACAATCTCAAAGGATAAATAAACTATGTAACATGAATCTTAATTGAACGGGTGACAGCTTAGGCGCACAAGCCTAGCATGGGACGATCCCAATACCTTTATATATGGGTGGTAGCTCAGGGAAAAAATCCTAGCATGGGCGAATCCCAATCTATTTATACATGGGTGGTAGCTCAGGGGCATAAGCCTAGCATGGGCTGATCCCAATTTGTGTATTTACTACTGATCAGCTAGTCATTTGTATTATATGGCTTACAAAGATTATAAAGTAAGAAGGGTAAAATGAAAGAAGGGTAAAATGAAGAAAAGAATGTAATGTACCTAATCCTATAAGTATATATATAATGGTGGTCTACTAATACTATTTATACACTTGTACCTGATTTCTATGGAGCTCTTATATCATGTGTAGTACCTTCATCCTTACTTATTAAGTACATATTTTCGTACTAATGTCCCTTATGAGGGACCTGTATTTCATGCTGTGGGAACAGGTACTTCCGCTAATATACCTCCTAAGTAGGAGCAGGGATATCCAATGACTATTGGTGAGCTCCTGTTTGATTTGGGACTTTTCAAGTTCATTTTATATATTTTGGTACTGTACAATAGTTAAGAGTATGACGGGGGTTTGTCCCGACATTAACTATGTGTCTATGTATCTTTTAGAGGCTTTGTAGACCAATGTAAAATAAAGCTTGGTAGTGTATTGTCCCTTAGATTTTGTGGCCCCATAAGCCAAGTCTTGTATATACAATTTTGTGCTTGCCCACATGGTTGTTCTAATCGATGCATTGTATCATATTTGGCAGAACATTTGGTTATCATATTTATATATGTCAGATGTACAGGGTCATAGGTTGGTGCTCTCTGGCCTTTACAACTACGGGTGCCTGTCTGCCCCAATGGGATTAGAGGAGTGACATTAACTATTGAGATTAAACTAGCGCAAATGTACACAAAAGAGTTTTTCAAAGATTATAAACTAAAAGTAAACTAAAATAGTGTGGAAAAGTAAGGACTTTGGACAATCAATGGATGAAAACCCAAGGTTAAGGCACTACGAACAATCATACTACGCTATTGAACTTTATTATATTTCTTATGTTGATTGTTGATTCGTAGGGTTTGTCGTATGATCATGGTCTCCTGACATCAACCTTCTACCTAACTGGACATTACAACAACATCGTTGATAGGGGATATAATAATACATTTAGATGCATTAATTTATCATCCTACATGTGAACCAAAAAATTCTTCTAGGTATATCCCTATCCTAGTCACTAATTCAAATTCCTTATTTTATAAAAGAATAAGAACCTTACTCTATTTATCCCCACGTTCTATCTTCCTATTCCCTCTCCTGAGCTCACAAGGTTGACAAAATATGCATTCTATGGGTAGAAAATCCTTAAAATAGTTAAAACAAGGATAAACAAACAACCAAATATGATAAGAAATCCATAAAAACTCAATTCAAAGCGAAAGTAAACATATTCTTAGCCTTAACCCCGGAAAGGTGGCGTTTAGCCATTAATAGACATAACTGTAATCCAATTAAATAAGCACATGTTAAATTCCATTAAAAATCCAAATTAAATAGAAATAAACTCTAATTAAAGTGTGTATCAGCCCCTCTCCAAAATTCCAAGTCGTCCAAGGTATCAAACAACAAGTACAAGTGTTGTATTTATAGTAGGAGAATTTTGGCCAGTGTGGGACTAATTAGTGCGCCACATTGCTTTCTCCATGGGAGAGAGGTAAGTGTCACATGTATTTATAAAATGGTGATAGTGGAGTTCCTCCTTGCTTATTCCCAGGGATAAAGGGGTGTGTCGCATCCATATTGCATGGGTACACTGGAAATTGCAATTTGCCTTCTTTAATTGTCTTGTGCATTTTTATTTTAAACCCCATGCTTGTGGTGCCGTTTTGACTTTATTTACAGCTTTTAAATGTCCATATATCATTAAAATAAACTCACAAAGAATCTAATTCATGAAACACCACGTATTATAACTCAAAACCACACAACATCAAGAACGGTGAACTAGAAACTAATGCTAAGAACTAGTGTCGTCCTTTAAATCATTAGCTTATTGCGTTGACTCTTGGCTTATTTCAATTAAACTTTGAACACTATAATAAATTTTTTACACACTTAATACACAATAAAACCATTAGGAACTCATTACACATATTAGGATCCATCAAAATCAACTAGAACAACACCTAGTTTAAGCTAGTAACACTAATTTTCTCATTTGAACTCTTAAGTGACCAATTCAAGTACAAACTTGTTTGAAAGACACCTTAAACATTGTAATCACATACTTAAACACTTGGATTCTCAATTATATTATTATTAACCCATTAATCACATAATATGTCTAAAAAAAAGGCTAAATACCCTAGGATAATAACACTAAGGTGCATAAATCCACCTCAGATCATTACCCCACACATAAAGCCTTATTCGTCCTCGAAGAACTGTTTACTCTAAGCATCATAAGATGAGGTGACTCCACCCTTATACTACAATAAATACACTCAAGCTAGTACTATAGTGACTACATAGAATGCAAGTTTCTACACCAAGCACGTTTTATACACAATTGAAAGTTCAAGAATACTACATCAAAACATCCTAGCCTCAGGAATTGACTCACCTAGTTGGCATACTCATACATATTGTTCAATCACAGGCATCATATAATTCACCCAACTGTCATCAAACATGTGCCCACACAATAAGAGAGTTACCCATAATTACTCATACAAAAGCAATTTATCACATAATGGGTACAAGAATCAAATTACGCACACCCTCACAAGGAATTCACATGTTACACAAGATGAATCTTATGCTTGCCCTTGGTGTAGTACTCAACTAATAACAGAATGTTGAAGCTTAAGATCAAATAGTTCTTTATGGGTTATAATGTAAGCTAAGGAATGGGTAGGAAATATTTTGGCCAGTAACAATGACTATTTCCCCTAAGTGCTTTAATACATCACATTATACAATTAAGACTAATCTAACAACTAATTTATACCACTTTTGCTTACCCCTTATCTTTTGTTTTTCCCTATCTTAGTAAGCTCATTCACAAGCACATGGTGGGAGTATTGGCTATTCACAACTTATTCAATTTGAGCAAATTTTTATTCTTTTCATTCCTCAACTCCCAACCACAATACATAACAGTTGTACACACTAATAATTATCACTTTGGGGATTCAATTTCACCTTTATCCTATTTGAATTTCCAACTCCTTAACCTCATTAATTTTATACTAAAGAGCTTAGTAGTAGCTTTGGATCAAATTAAGGTCAATCAAGAAAGGATTAGGCTACGTATGAGGCTGCCAAATAAAAAGCTAAAGTCTCAAAAGCGCTAACTAGGATTATGCACAATGATAGGTCAAAAAAAGGTATGAACATGCTATCAAAGAAATTCCTATATCATATCCTAAAACCCACACTCTTTATTTTGCTTTGCACACACACCGTACAAGTTCTAGCATCAAATAGAACAAGGAATACATTAATACCTTACACACATGGCACATGCTCAGCTCAAGCAGGATCATCATAGACTCTTAACCAAATAATAGCATGAATTCAACATTAAGCCAACAAGTACAAGAGTCAAAATCATGAGCCTAGGAGTCTAAAAAATAGTACTTCATACAATCAACATGCTTTTTATAACCAAAACATTTGTATCATGTAGTCAAATATAGCACTAAAAAGAATATCTCACTTATTCCTAACATAATTTTTTTTAATTAACCTGAAAAATGGAAATTTCCCCACCTTTCACTTAAAAATCTACTTTGTCCCCAAAGTATACTTTAAAGGTTGAGATAAAATTACTCCTTGAGGACTCTAGGCCTAGCTAGTAGCCTCTTTATACATCAAGTGGGTCTGAGGACCCCACACTTAGTCTTTGCCATGCTCCTTAGCTCAGATTTTTCGGTACTCTTACTTTCCATGAACCTGTGACTCAACCAAAACAAAAAACTAGTGAACTAAAAACTAAAAATACTGAAAATAAAACCTACCTTAAATTGGGTTGCCTCCCAAGCAGCACTCAATTTAGTGTTTTGGCATGACCCAATTTCTAACTCATCCATTTTCCTTCAATCTCTTTCTCACATGTGGATGCCATCTTCTTATTGGTTTCGTACCTCTTGAGTGTGAACTATAAAGGTAAACAACTTTCTCAATAATATCCTTTTCAGGCTCATCAATTTGCATCATGTTGGGCTGGGGTGGTTATTTGTTGGGCTACTCAATGACGAAGTCCGAAGAGGTCTTTAGTGGACTCAACTCCACCACCCCACCCTTATCCCTAAGGTTTTGAATTTTAACGAAACATTTTACATATTTTACAAAGGAAAATTGTACATTTTCAAGAAACTATTGTTGTATTTGATGTTGGATTTTAGAGTTTTTAGGTCAAGAACTTAGTTGAAGGGATAACTTGAAAAATTTGAAGAAACAGGAACAAAAAAGAGAATGAAGATCAAACTGATGGGTCATAAACTATGTGATGGACAGTTAGAGTGCCTGTCAAAGCTAAATAGAATAGGAAGAATGGATAACCCAAGTAACAATCCAAGTGACAGACCATCAGACCTCTGATGGGCCGTCAACCTGGCCGTCATGCTAAGACAGAAAGTAACTTCCCGAGTGATCAAGCAATGGTCTAAGTGAGAGACTGTTAGATTAGTGATGTCCCATCAACTTGGACGTCACTTCTTAAAAAGAGTGAAGCAGCTTAGGACCTTCAGCGATGGTCTAAGTGATGGACCGTCAAGCCACTGCTGGGCTGTCAACTATGATGCAGAAATGCTGAGTTCAAATTTTAAATCCCAGTAACTGGGAATATATAAATATCAAGTCTAGGTTTATATTAGGTATCTTCTATTCATCTTTTATCTATTTTTCAAATTTTGAACAACTTGTAACCTACTATTTTATGAGAACTAGCTGAAATTGTGGATCTAGACATTTTTCACTATTCTTCTTTGAAGATCAAGAAGAATTCTTTGGACCCTTTTGTAAGAAATTTTCCAGATTTTTAATAAAAAATTACTATGAAATCTTGTTCTCTTTCTGTGATGTGTGGGTTAAACTCTCATAACTAGTGTTATGGGAGCCTTAATGTGATTAGTTGTTTAGGGTTGTGGGATTCCAATGAATTTCGTAATTAATTATAATTGCATAAATCCCTCTTCATTATCATGATCTTTATTGGTTACAAACTTGAAGGGTGAGCCCAAGAACACCACTTGTTTGAGTGGAAATCTGTGAGTTGGGAAAAAAGGAGATTTATAAGGATCTCGAAGGCTTTAACCTTTGGGTTAAGGGTTGATGCCTTAATAGGATCAACCCACTTGAGAAATATGTTGAACATAGTAATACACTCATAATTTCGAGAGAATTAATGGGTAATTATCTATTAATATTATTAGAAGATGCATCCCAGAAGTTGATATGCAGAATATTTTGGAAGCCTTCCATGCTTTACCTTTCAGAGGTCACCATGCAGGTGATCGAACCGCAAGGAAAGTGCTATAGAGTGGCTATTATTGGCCAACCTTATTTAGGGATGCATACGATTTTGTGAAAAGTTATGACCAGTGTCAGAGAAAAGGCTCAATTTTGAAGCACCAAAAGACGCCCATGACAAAAATACTAGAGGTTATATTGCTCTCGGGTATTGATTTCATGGGACCATTCATCAGTTTGTATGGGTTGAAGCATATCTTGGTTATTGTTGATTATGTATCTAAATGGGTAGAAGCTATGGGTTTGGCTGACAATGAAGGTAAGAGAGTGATTTTTTTTCAAAAAGAATATCTTCTCTCGCTTTGGAGTACCACGTACTATCATAAGTGACAGAGGATCTCATTTTTGTAACCAAAGTGTTCTGCGATACCTTGGCAAAATATGGGGTAAAATAACATAAAGTAGCAAATCCATACCACCCATAAACCAGTGGGAAAGTGGAGATTTAGAATTGGGAGATTAAGGCCATCCTAGCGAAAACGGTGAACACAAGTAGGCAACATTGGTCTCAAAAGGTCGATGACGCCTTGTGGGCGTATCAGACTGATTTCAAGACATCCATTGGCATGTCACCATACCAGTTAGTCTATGTCAAGGCATGCCACTTTCCAATCGAGTTGGATTCCAAGGCATTGTGGGCACTCGAGAGGCTAAATCTGAATTGGAATAAGGTAGCAGAGTTACGACTAGGGCAGCTAAATAAAATGGATAAGTTTCATCTCGGGGCTTATGAAAGAGCAGACCTGTACAAAGAAAAGATGAAGAGATACCACGATTGGAGGATTTAAGAGATTGACTTTCAAAAATGTTATTGGGTACTCCTCTTCAACTCCAGACTAAAACTCTATCTAGGAAAAACTAAGTCAAATTGGTCTGGCCCGTTCAAACTTAATTAAGTCTACCCTTCGGGATTAGTCGAACTTGAAAATAAAGATGGGAGCATCTTCAAGGTCAACGGGAAATGATTCAAGTTATATATTGGTCCAATGGAGTCGGTTAACTGTTTAGGTATATTCTATCTCAATAAAGTTGGAGTAATCGAGATGACTAAGTCGTGCCACAACATTAAATCAGGCGCTAGTGGGAGGCAACCTACAATGTGTTGTTGTAAGCATAGTTAGAGTTATTTGTTTATTTTAGTGCAATTTGATGTGTTCGTGTAAGTGTACAGGAAGAAGGATGCAGGAAAATAGAAACTGAATAAGTTGAGGAGGGCCAACAAAAATGTTGATGGGTCGTCAGAGGTCTGACGAATCATTACTGGAGCCGTCAAAAGAAATCTAGAAACCTGAGTTACTGGAATGAGTCTGACAGACAACTTGACAGACCATCGCAGTCATGATGGACCGTCAACATAACCGTCACCATGAAGAAGGAAAATCAGGTTAATGGATAGGTTTGATGGGAAATGTGATGGACGTCACCTTTACCGTCAGAACATGGCAGATTGATCAAGGTTCTGTAAATCTTGACGGTGAACCTGATAGATGTCAGGTATCTAACGGATCATCAGTGTGTCCCTCAAATAAACCCTAACTTTTAGCGGGTCAGTTAGTTCAATCTAAAGCTGAATAAGTTATCCTTATCCAATCCAAACATCTTTAAATTGATAAGAGAAAAATGGTTATGTACATTGACACCTTTTCAAATCCTAAAGCTATTTAACTTCATCTGCATTCAACGTATCAAGGATTGAAGGTGCATGGGATTGAAGGTCACCTTGATCGGGAATCAATTAGGTGGCAGATTGAAGGTGCATGGGATAAATATCTTGATGGGCTTGAACCAACAATAACCAGGCCAATAAAGAGGCCAATCCCTGAAGAGCACCAAATTGTGACGACTAAGTTGCAAAATACCTAGAGCTAGAGCGCCGATTTAATGAATATGAGTTAACTTGGATGAGAAAACCTCTCGGGGCATACCAACCAAATCTTGTGCGGGAGTTTTTCACCAAATATTTGGTACTGGTAGAGAAATATATCCCATGGGCTTAAAAATTTTAGACTTGCCCAACAGGGAAAAAGTTTTGGTAAGAGGGGTTACTATTGATATATCTGCCCACACACTAACAACATGCTATTTGGGCCTAACTATGAAGCACCGATAGCTGCACCAAAACTTGAGCATCGTCTAACTATTGCCTCCACCCAAAGGCCTCAGTTATCTAGGCTCTTCACTGATGATGGTAACCCATCATGGGAACTTAATCCCAAAGAGCCCATTGCTAAATCATCCCTCATCTTTCGAGCTAAGTTTTAGTGGTTTATTATTAGACTGCGATTGATACTGACAGGGGGAGATGATAACTTGGACAGTCATAGGGCATTGTTGGTTGCTAGTCTAATTTTCAGGTTGAAGATTGATTTTGGAAAAATTATTGCTGATGAGTTATTCGTTCGAGCACACAAAGTGGCAAGTGCTTTATCGTTTCCATTTTTTATCATGGAATTTTACAGACAAGCCAATGTGCCTTTCATTAGAGGTATTGACAATGAGGTTCAAGCAACTCACAGGCAAGATATTGAAAAAATGAAGGATGACATAAAATATGAAATACAAGTCAACAAACCTCTTGCTTATCAGATGCAGTCAGCTCCAGCCCCCGTGACTTCTAAGATCCCCACAGGTATACTGTTGCCTATTACTATGTATGTGTTGCCCGATTATATGCCACCTAGTACTTCTATAGGATCAGCATCTATGCCACTAATAGGTGGGCCTTCAAATACTGTATCCACCCCATCTCAGTATTTTGAGTACAGGTTAACACAGGAGAATTTTTCCAAGTCTGTCAGAGCATCGAAAAAGTTTGTGAAATAGTTGAGCACCTGGGCAAAATAGTTTAAGCCATTTGTTGATCGCATGGTTGATGAAGCCTTAAATCCATATCAGGATATTCAGGCCAGAATAGATGACATAGAAGAGCGTATAAATAAGCGGTCGGACGAGCTATTATTTCCAGATTTTGCAAAATTTGTGGTAGAGTTCAAGAAGGCATAGGCTGATATAGCCGAGCTTAAGAGACAACCAATGCAGCCCTCTTTTGATCCTACTTTGATCATTAGTGATGAGGATGAGGGCCTGGTTGATTTGATGGGTAGACCGCTCAAAGACAAAGGTAAGCAGATGGATGAAGGTACTGACGAAAAAGATAAGAGAAGAAAAATAAGAGAAGAGATGACACCTGAGGAAAGGTATGAAAGAGACTTGAGGAAAGCTATGAAAAGATCAGAGAAAGATGATAAGTTGAGAAAGAGCACAACTTTATATGAAACTGTAGGAGTATCAACCAGTTCTGCCCTAGCTAGGTGGCCAATTCCAAATCTGGTTTCTACTGTGATACCTCTGAGCTAGGAGGAAGCTAATTTAAGAACCCCTACCACCATAAAGGTCAATGTTGCTGCACCTAAGGCCAAAGAAGCCTCACCATATTTGACTGACTCATAATCCTAAGAGGCTTTACAAGTATTCCACTTCTTTGTACTTTATGTTAATATATTTGAGACAAAATATTTTATTTAGAGGGGGTGGGGTGCTTGTTATGTTTTGGTCACCACAGGGGTTCTTGTTGCCAGTGTTCTTTTCCTCCCATGCGCTATCTAGTAGAATCAGCATATTTAGGTTGCATATTTATTTTTCATTTATCGTCGTGATGTACATACTGTTCAATGATTTTATTTATGTATTGTGTTTTTTTAGTACCCTTCTTATATGTATGGATGATAAATGAATGTAAAAAAGTACTTTAAACTTGTTGTATGACTATTCCTTCTTGTCACTTAGTATATGTTAAACGACAATTTATGATTCTATGATTGGCATTGGGATGTAGAAATAAAGTGATCATGATCAAGTGATGTAAATCCCAAGAGTTAGTAGAATAAGTGTTAACGCATTGCCTGTATATGCGAGTGTTTATTATAGTTCTTGCATAGTGTGGATGACAAGAACTTGCTCAGTTTATTGATATTGTTTTGTTATTGATTCAGTAAGATAGGATAGTAGGCCTCCTTCAATTATTAGTCCACTTAGCCGTAAAGAATGACCCACCAAAAAGATTTTTCCCTTTTGAACCCCTTTTGAGCTTGTGCTAGTGTTTATTCATTCCCAATAAATCTGATTCACTTTCTTTAGGATGTTAGCACCTAACTTTGTCTCTAGTTCAATTTTGGATATTATGAAGCTTAACTTAGGCAAAATACCTAAGTTGAGGGTGACTGTTGTCAAGAAGTTAACAGTCTGACATAGGTGGTTTGGAGTTGAAATAAAATGTCATATCTGACCTTGATCTAGTTAGATATTGTCACCTCAATTGACTGCATCAACATAAGTAGAGGGTGGCTAGTGCAGACTCTAAAAAAGAGAGAGAAATTAGGTTTACGGTGGAATCATGGATGAATAGTATAGATTGTAAGTGAATTCGAAAAGCATTAGTTTTGGTTAGTATCAATTGGGTAAAGAGAGTGAAGTTCAAACTTGGAGTCACTTTTCCCAAAATTATTCCTCACCTAACACCAAAACCTCATTACAAGCCATAAAAGACCTGCTTGATCTTTGCAAATCAACCATAGAGGAATATTAGATGATAAGGGCAAGCTTATGGGTATGTATGATGTGTTTACAACTTCCTTGGTGAGAGCGAGAGTCTTGGTTTTCGTCCATAAGTTAAACAAATAATGTGTGGTGGACTTCTTTGACTGTGAGGATAATTTGTGTTATACTTAGTTTTGCTAATTTCTATGGGCTATTGTATCTATGGTTGTGTGTATACTGAATTGTAAATAATGTCAGGTATAGATCCTAATGTGTTGAGACCACATGAGTGAGATGAAAGTTGAGTTGTTGTATGAAATCAAGTTCAACAGTTAAATGCCCATCATTGTGTTTGTTCATGCATGCGATTTGGTATTGAGTTGCTTGAGGACAAGAAATTATCTTAAATTGAGGGTATTGATGTTCTGGATTTTGATTAAAAAATTTACATCTTTTAGAAAGGATAATTGTATCTTTTCAAGCCACTGTTGTTGTATTTGATGTTGGATTTTAGTGTTTTTAGGTTAAGAACTTGGCTAAAGGGATGACTTGAAAAATATAAGAAACGGGAACAAAAAGGAGAATGAAGACCAAACCGACGGGTTGCTAACCATGTGATGGACCGTCAGAGTTCCCATCAAAGCTAAATAGAATGGGAAGAATGGATAACCTAAGTGACGGTCCAAGTGACAGACCGTCATACCTCTGACGGGCCGTCAACTTGGCCATCATGCTGAGATAGAAAGTAATTCCCTGAGTGATCAAGCGGCAGTTCAAGTGACGGACTATCAAACTAGTGATTGCCCACCAACTTGATGTCACTCACTAAACAGAGTGAAGCAGCTTGGGACCTTTAGCGATTGTCCAAGTAACGGACTATCAAGCCACTGATGGGCCGCCAACTGTATGCGACAATGCTGAGTTTAAATTTTAAATCCCTAGTACCTGAGAACATATAAATATCGAGTCTAGGTTTAGATTAGGTATATTTTATTCATCTTTTATCTACTTTTCAACTTTTGAACTTGTAACCTACTATTCTCTAAGAACTTAGCTGAAATTGTGGATCTAGACATTTTTTAAATATTCTTCTTTGAAGATCAAGGAGAATTCTTTAGACCTTTTTGTAAGTAATTTTCAGATTATTTATGACAAATACAATGAAATCTTCTTCTCTTTCTGTGATGTATGGTTAAAACTCCCATAACTAGGGTTATGAGAGCTTTGATGTGATTAGTTATTTAGGGTTGTGGGATTGCAATAAATTCTGTAATTAATTACAATTGCATAAACTCCTCTTTATTATCATGATCTTTCTTGGTTGCAAACTTGAAAGTTGAGCCAATGAACACCACTTGTTTAAGTAGAAATGTGTGTGTTGGGAATAAAGGAGATTTACAAGGATCCTAAAGGCTTTAACTTTTGGGTTAGGGTTGATGCCTTTACATGATCAAACCACTTGAGAAATCAATTGAACATAGTAACAAACTCTTAAGTTTGAGAGAATTAAGGGGTAATCATCTATTAAGGTTGAGAAACGAATAGATGAACGTTAGAACTCAATAATTCTTGCAATTGAAATTTATTACGTATGAATTTGGGATAACCCACAACCTTGACTGCTATAATATCTTGGTGAACATAATCCTAGTTTCTTTATTCTCATTGAAAACTTTACAAGCATACTTATTAGTTGTAACACTGTTTATTATAATCCTACTTCACTGTTAACAAACAAACCCCCTTTGTTACTTTGGAACCTTCGATCAACCATCCATTAATAATCATAATGCTTAATTTACACAATATTCCCTATGGGATTCAAATCTAACCTAGTTGGGTTCTATAATTGATGATGACCGCTTACACTTTCTAACGAGATTTGTAATTTAGGTGTATCAATCCCCTTCAATCACTATAATCATGCACAAATCTTTGTAGTGGCATAGTGTTTTGAGAGGTTTGAGCACTTTGAATACCGACTCTTTGTCATCTAGCCTCATTTTAAGTGTGCCCTCTCTCACATATACCAATGCTTCTTCTATCACCAAGAATGGACCTCCCAAATGATTGACACTCTTTCATCTACCTTAAAATCCAAAGCAATAAAATCAACAGAAATAATAAACTTGCCAGCCTTGATGAGAACATCCTGTATGATTCCTTCAGGATGGGCTAGGGTCTGGTCTGCCATTTGGAATACAAATATGCTTAGTCTCGGCTTCCATAGGCCCAGAGTGTTGAAAAATGAGAGAGACATTAAATTAATACTTGCCCCCAAATCATTAAGCACATAGATTACCTCACTATTTCCAATTTGAATCGGAAGAGTGAAACTCCTAGGGCCTTTGAGATTTTAGGGCCTCTTATGCATCACCACAGAACTACACTCCTCAACGAGTGCTACTGTCTCTACATCCTACAGCTTAACTTTGTTGGTAACCACATCCTTCAAGTACTTAGCATACTTGGGCATCCCCTACAAAATATCTAAAAAGGAAGGTCTATGTGAAGCTCTCTGAATGTGTCGAAGAACTTTTTGAAGCATTCATCCTCCTTTTCCTTTATATGCCTCTGTGGGAAAGGTAGTGGAGGTCTCTCCTTCACCTGTTCATCAACTTTTGTTATTGAGTACTCAAACTTCCTCAAATTTTTAGAAACTTTGTCATCTACCTGATTAGGAACCAAATTAGCATCTACCTCCTTAGTTTTCTTTGGAGGTTCTTCATTGAGCTTCTTACCACTCCTCAAAGTAATTGCCATTACTTGTTTAGGATTTTTAGTATCACTTGGAAAACCACCTTGAGGCTTGATATTCTGTGTTGCTTCTATCTGACCTATATACAACTCTAATCTCCTTGTAGCCACTTGCTGGCGCTTTATATCCACTGCCAATTGTGCTTGCGCAAGCTAAAATATATTTCAACATTCTTCTGTATTGCTAGTGGCCTGATTCCCTTGAACCTGCTACTGCTGAAACTGTTATTGTTTTTTATTGTAGGTGTTTCATAATTTGGCCTTTGAACATTGCCTACTAACATCACTGACTCGGGATTTGTAGCACACATATCCCCAGAATGATTGTTATTCCCACAAATCTCCCACCAGGAACTTGTCTGCTGAATTGCATTGACTATTACTGCAGGCTGTGTAATCCCTAATTTCGTATTACTGAATTGAGTTGTTAACTAATTCTGTAATGTAATAATCTAAGCAGATATAGCAGTAAACTAATCCACCTCTAACACACCTGCAACCTACTTTGTAGCATATCTTGAGTCAAAATGCCACTTAGGATTTCCTTGTGTAATTCATTTCAACAAGGTAGGAAACTCATCATACGTCAATTTCAATGCTTAACCACATGCAACTGAATCTCCCAAAATTTTCATGTTGTGATCAAGTGCCTCAACAAAAGTGTAAGCTAGTACCTCATTAGACTACTGATGGTATGGATAGTCCAAAAGAGGGGCTTTAAACCTCTCTCATGCATTATATAAGTTCTCTTCTAGCTTCTGTTTGAAGCACACAATCTCAATACACAGTCTTGCAGTCTTGCAGTCTTGTTAGATGGAAAGAATCAAATGAGGAATTTCTACGTTAAGTCATCCCAGGTTGTGATTGAACTTGCCAACTCAGTGTTCAACCACTATTTTGCTTCCCCTAATAGTGAAAATAGGAATAGTGTTAGCCTAACATAATCAATTAACACAATCATACGAATGAATGTAGGCGAACTTGTGGATCTTTATGTGAAAGCACCATAAACTATCCATTGTTGACCAAAAGTTGCATCGTGTTTTGTTTGAGCTCAAATTTACTTATAGTAGCCAATTTCTGAAAAAGGGAGGTCAAATTTATTAGAAGTAGGATTGCCACTTTGCGAACTGTCCTACAGGCTGGTTAATCTTTGGCCACTAGAGCAAGATTGTCTTGTTCCTCTTGAATTTGCGGAATATGAGGGATAAGGATTTCTTCTCTCCTTAATTGATGAAATCATTGCTCAGTTTTGGGGCTTGGTTCACCCAATTCTTGATCCCTTTCCATCTTACTAGTCTGCAAACCTTTCCCTATTCCTTGCCATCTTACTAGTCTATAAACTAGTTTCCTGCAAATTCAATACCAAGTACAAATGTAAAGCACCAAAAAATCTAAAAACTAAAACAAAAACAAAAATAGTTGCCAAATTACAAGTCCCCGATAACGACGCAAAAAACTTGTTGCGCCCAAGTGCACACTCAAGTGTACATAGTCTTACCAAGTAATACAACAGCCTTAAATTAGCCAAATATCGATCCCTAAAAGACGTGTTAAGTAACTGGCAAATTTTAGTTTAACTATTGAGATTAAACTAGTGCTAACGTAACCAAAAGAGTTTTGAAAGCTTATAAACTAAAAGTAAACTAAAATAGTGTGGAAAAGTAAAGACTTTGGACAATCAATGGATGAAAAACCAGGGTTAAGGCACTACAACAATCATGCTACACTATTGAACTTCATTCGTTAGATTTCTTATCTTGATTGTTGATTGATTGGGTTAATCATATGACCATGATCTCCGGACCTCTAACCTTCAACTTAACTGGACATTACACCTACATCATAGAGAGGGGATGTAATAATCCATTTAGATGCATTAATATGTCATCATACATGTTAACCAAGCAAGGCTTCTAGGTATATCCCTATCCTAATCGCTAATTCAAATTCCTTGTTTTATAAAAGAATAAGAACCTTACTATATTTTTCCCCATGTTCTATCTTCCAATTCCCCCAGGTCGACAATATATGTATTCTAAGGGTAGAAATCCTTAAAATAGTTAAAACAAGGATAAAAAAAATCAAATATGATAATAAATCCAAACAAACTCTATTCAAAGAGAAAGTAAACATGTTCTTGGCCTTAACATTGTAAAGGGAGCGTTTAGCCATTAATAGACATAAACGTAATACAATTCAATGAATACACTATAAAATACATTAAAAAGATAAAGTAAAGATAAATAAACCCTAATTAAAGTGTGTAGCATACCCTCTCCAAATATTTAAGTCGTCCAAGGTATCAGACAACAAGTACAAGTGTTGTATTTATAGTAGGAGAATTTGGGCTGGTGTTGTACTAAGTAGTGTGCCGCGTTGCTTTATCCATGGGAGAGAGATACGTGCTGTCTGGCTTGCTAAAAGGGATAGAGTGGAGTTCCTCCTTGATTATTCCCAGGGATAAAAGGGTGTGTCGCATCCATATCGTGTGGGCACACTGGAAAGTGCAATTTGCCTTCTTTAATTGTCTTGTGCATTTTTCCTTCAAACCCGATGCTTGTGGTGTTGTTTTGACTTTATTTCCAGATATTTAAATGTCCATATATCATTACAATCAACTCACCAAGAAACTTAATTCATAAAACACCATGTATTAGAGCTCAGAACGACACAACATCAAGAACGGTGAACTAAAAACTAAAGCTAAGAACTAGTGTCGTCCTTTAAATCTTTAACTTATTGCTTTGACTCTTGGCTTATTTCAATTACACTTTGTACACTGTAAACAAGCTTTTCCAAAATTAAATACACAATCAAATCATTAGGAACTCATTATACACATTAGAATCCATCAAAATCAACTAGAACGACACCTAGCTCAAGCTAGTAATACTAGTTTTCTCATTTGAACTCTAAGTGACCAATTCAAGTACAAACTTGTTTGAAAGACACATTAAACATTATAATCACATACCTAAACACTTATATGCTCGATTATATCATTATTAACACATTAAACACATGATAAGTCCTCAAAATAAGGTTAAATATGATAAGATAACAACACTAAAGTGCATAAATCCACCTCAGATCAGAGGATGTCTTCCGCGATAGCCTCTATGGCACAGAGTTTGGTATCCATGTTAAGGTGTATGTCACTAAGGTAAGTCTCTGCTATAATGTCCGTGCCACAGACCTATATAAAAATCTGGTTGTTTTGCTCTATTTTAATTGGGATGATGGGTAATGAGGTCCTTTAACTTATAAACGACCTTTAAACACTATATGTGCCAATTATAATTAGTTTTCAAGATACCAAGGGCTATTACTTCACTTCCAAAAATCCTCTCTCAAATTTTCCCTTTTAAGTCTAGAGTTTTAAGGAGGTGGTTATCTTGGGTTCTAAAGGTGTTATCTTCTTTAAAATTCTTGGTAATTAAGGCATGCACCTCTTTCCCTATTATTGTATTTTCTTAATGGCATGAAAATTGGTTTATTATTCATGATTTTGATGTTGGGTTTCGAACTATAGGTTGAGGGTTTTGAAGGTATTTGGTTTAAATGTTTTCCCATGATTATTATTGAATTGTTATGCATTGAATTGATTATTTATGGACTCTTTGGGTGTATAAGGATGGTGAATGAATTGAGGGGCATAATGGATTCCCAAAATAAATAGTTTTAGTATGGAAATTAATTATAACCTCGACCCACTTGCATAATTGATCTTGGAATATGATTTATAACTTGGTTTGGCTATTTTTTTTGTAAACCTTGTATTGTATAATTGGTAAATTGAACATGAATGGAATTGATTTGGTTTTTAAATGCTTTTGGAAATGCCTTGGTGGCCATGGATTTTATTTTTAAATTGAAAACTGTGGAGTCAACTAGGTTTAATGGCTTTGTATGGCAAAATGGAATAGACTTGGAAGCTTTAGATTTTGATAGAATGATGCCAAAGGTTAATGCCTAATTAAAAGACATTAATGGATGGAAATATGTAATGATTTTAATTAGGCTGAAAGAGAGTTGTGTAGAAAATTGTGGAAGGTGGTCCTAGGGAGTCCAATATTGGAAACTCACATTTGCTAACGTGAGGGTTGGTCTTAATTACTATATGATTATGTCACACTATATATATATGTATTAAGGATGTCGAAGGGTAAGGATTACCTAACTTTCTACGATATCTCCGATCGTGCGGTTAACAAGCACTGGGCCCTTTCAGTAGGGGGAGCTAAACCCATATAGCCCGTGGGTGTAGGTAAAAGATGGTCAAGCTATATATCCCAGGTTAAGGTTTTACTCTCATTGTAATCCTTGTTCTTTTTACCTTGCTTGTGGTATATTTATATGTATGATTGCTTGTGGTTTTTTTGCACTTGTTTTAATGGTTTTTGCATTACGAATCATGGAATTATTTTATCTGATATCCTTGAGTTGTATGCTAGCACTCCAACCGTTATCCATCTTCTGATACTGTGTCCCCACGCGGTGCTGGAATTGGCTACTCCTCCTGCACAATGATTAGATGTTCGTCAAATGACTTAGGTGTCGGACTGAAGTGGTGAGCTTCCATCCTTCAAAAGATCTCATTTCATGCATTGGATTTCCTTATGTTTGACTTTTCATTGGACTTATTTTTTTCTATGGTCGGGGGCATGTCCTGACCAAACTATCTTTAGTTTTGTTAGAGGCTTTGTTAGATATTACTGTGGGAATGGGTATCGTGGTTGGTTTTTGATATTGATCCTTTATAGATTTCTTAAGATCTTCTCTCATATTTTGTTTTATATTGGCATTCATCCACTTCTAGGTGTACTTTGTTATATTAGATTAGGCTAAGTGGGTGGTCTTCGGTCCTCGGTGAACTTGAGATGCCCATCACGGCCAGACCCTAATTTGGGTTGTAACAGAGTTGGTATCAAAGGCTTGGTTTATGGTCAATTGAGTGTCAACAAATCCATGTTAAACCGAGTCTCTTTTATGGGCATGTAGCATGCCACACTTATAAGGGAGAAGATATGAGGAATTTAGGAATATTTTCCTTTTCTTGTTGTCTTGTCTTCGGGCTATAAAGTCAAAGTTATTAGATTACTCTAACTCTCATTTATTCATCTTTTAGATCATGTCTCCCAGATGATTTAAAGGTATAAGAAACTCATATATCCCTCCTGTGGACAAATTGGTAGATCTTATCCCACCTATAGGGTAGAGACCTAGTCTAGGGTCGCTCTTCTGATTGTACTCATAGAGTTCCACCCATCTATATTGATCCTCTTCCAATTGGTGACACTCATACTTAGTCACCTTAAGGACATATTACTAATGCCGAGTGTCATCAATCCATTTATCTATTGACCATTTGGTGACATCTCAGACACTTCAGACGAGTTCTATTACTATTGTTAGGAGGTTATCTGAGGCCAGTAGAGTTGGCCAATTTATGAGGTTGAGCCCTCCAACTTTAACTGACACTAGGATTGATGAGTATCCTTAAGGTTTTATTGACCACATAGAGCGGATCTTCCAAATTATACATGTCACTAAGGTAAAAGGTGTTGAATTTGTTGCTTACTAGTTGAAAGATGTAGCGTACCAATAGTATGAAGAGCGGGAGCATCTTAAGGGTGATGATGCTAAGTCTGCTTTGTAGGATGATTTCTCTAGTGCTTTTCTTGATTATTTTTTCTCAGGAGTTGAGGAAGGAAAAAGCTAAAAAGTTTGTAAATTTGAAACAAGGCAGGATTACGGTAAAGAAATATGCCTTAAAGTTCCACCATTTGTTGCAATATACTCCTGAGTTAGTGTCTAACATGAGGAATATAATAAGGAAATTTGCTTCTGGTTTGTCATGTGAATTGATTTTGGATAGCAAGGTTGCCTTTTTGAGCAAGGATATGGATATCACTCAGCTAGTGGTGTATATGTAGTAGGTTGAGGAGGAAAAAAAGCAAGCAGAGGTGGGGAAAAGGTAGAGTAAGATGTTTTGGTATTCAAATTAGGGTGGAGGTCAGAAATAGATTGGTAGGAATGGTGGTAAGTGCTCTAAAAAGAGGTGGGGCAACTTTGGTTCCTATTTGATGACTAGTGCACTTTATCTAAAGTCATTCAGAGATAATCATTTTTAGAATAGTAATAGTTATAGGGCACAGGATTCCCAATCTCAAGCCAATATGTCCCAGTCATCCCCACCGTATCCTCCTTACTAACTTTATGGTTAGTTGCATTGTGATTTTTGTGATAATGGAAGGAACCTGTGTTTCAACTATGGCCAGTCAGAACAAATACTGAAGGATTTCCCTAAAGAAAAGATTACAATTGGGGATAACAAGATTTAAGTTGCTACGTCATCAGCTTCTGCACCTAGGGGCCCCACTTTTAGTACTAGCACTGGTCGAAATCTCCTGTACACTCTTATTACCCATTAAGAGTCTGAGGCATCCCTAATATTATCACTGGTATGTTAAAACTCTTCTCTCAGGATTTGTGTTGTTTACTTGATCTAGGTCTACTCTTTCTTTTGTGACCTTATTTGTGGCTGTGCATTTTGATTTTGGTTTTGAGAGTATTTAAAATTTATTTTCTATTTCTACCACGATGAGTGGCTAGATGGTTGCTAGAAGGGTCTATAGGGCTTGTGTGGTGTCTGTTGGTGGTAGGAAAACTTTAGTGGATCTTTTTGAATTAGACATGCTAGATTTAATGTCACTTTAAAGATAGGTTGGTTACATTCATGCTACGCCTCTTTAGGTTGTTGAACCCATTAGGTCATTTTCAAATTCCCTAACGATCCGGATATTAAGTGGAACGGGAGTTATTTAGTACCTAAGGGAAGGTTCATATCACATCTTAGAGCCCAAAAATTGATTTCTAGGGGGTGTCTTTATCATCTGATCTGGGTTAAAAATTCTAACTCAGAGGGTCCTTTTTTACAATCCATTCTCATGGTAAGTGGATTTCCTGAGGTCTTCCTTCATGATCTTTTGGGTGTCCTTCCCGATAGGGAAATCGAGTTTGGGATTGATCTCTTTCCAAACACTCATTTTCTCTATATCCCTCTTTATAGAATAGCTCCGACTGAGTTGAAATAACTTAATGAACAGTTGAAAGACACTCTTGACAAGGGTTTTATCTACCTTAGTATGTCTCTTTGGGGTGCACCTATTTTATTTATGCATAAAAAAGATGGTTCTCTTCAGATGTGTATTAATTACTTTCAATTGAATAAGCTGATGGTGAAGAATAAGTACCATCTTTCTAGGATTGATGATCTATTTGACCATATTCAAGGTGCTAAGTATCTCTAAGATTAACCTTTGATCGGGTTATCATCAATTAAAAATAAGGGAGGAGGATATTCTTAAGACTGCTTTTTATACTTAATATGGACATTTTGAGTTCTTGGTTGTCTTTTGGGTTGACCAATGCCTCGACGGCATTTATGGATCTCATGAATCACGTATTCTGTTAGTTTTTAGACTTGTTCATGATTGTATATATAGATGATATTTTGGTATATTCAAAAAGTGAGGTGGATCACGCCCATCACCTCAATGTTGTGTTGCAGACCCTAAAAGATCAACAATTGTATGCTAAGTTTTCAAAGTGTGAATTTTGGTTAAATATTGTTACTTTTTTAGGTCATGTTGTTTCTAATGAAGGAATCATGGTAAATCTGCAGAAAGTTATGGTGGTTAAAAAGTGTCCTAGACCTATGAATCCAATCGATATTCAGAGCTTCTTAGTTTTAGCTGGTTATTATAGGAGTTTTATGGAAAGTTTCTTATCAATTATTGCACCTTTTGACTAAGTTGACTCAGAAAAAAGTAAAGTTTTTGTGGTTTTGTGCTTGTGAGGGGAGTTTTGGGACGTTGAAAGATAAATTGACTTCTGCTTTGATTTTGACCCTTCCCGTGGGTAGTGATGACTCTGTGGTTTATTGTGATGCATCCCGTGTGGGATTTGGTTGTGTATTAATGCAACATGACAATGTGGTAGCATATGATTCTAGGAAGTTGAAAGCTCATGTGAGGAATTATCTGACTCATGATTTTGAGTTGTTGGTTGTGTGGTTTACATTAAAACTTAGGCAACATTATTTATATAGGGTCCACATTGGCATTTATTTAGATTATAAGAGCCTACAATATGTACTCACCCAGAAGCAGTTGAATCTCAGGCAAAGAGAGGGCTTGAGTTGCTAAGGACTATGACATGAGTCTCCACTATAACCCAGGTCTAGCTAACATAGTTACTGATGCTCTTAGCAGGTTATCTATGGGGAGTCTATCCTATGTTGATGAGAAAAAACAATACTTGGTAAGGGATATTCATTATTTAGATAATCTTGGAGTTCATCTCTTAAATTTTAAAGATGGTGGTGTGTTTGTAGAAGAGGTGGCAAAGTCATCTCTTGGTGCTAAGGTAAAAGAGAAGCATATGGTGGACCCTATCTTGATGCAAATCAAGGATGATATGGGTAGAAAGAAGTTGATGGTTTTTGAGATTAGAGGTAAAGTTATCTTGAGGTACCAAGGGAGGTTGTGTGTTCTCTATGTGATAGTCTATGAGGCAGAATTTTTGCTGAAGCTCATAAGTCGCGTTATTTATTTCATCCTGGTTCGACGAAGATGTTTCATGACCTTAAGGAGATTTATTAGTGGAATAACTTAAAGAGGCATGTGGATAAGTGCATGGTGTGTCAACAAGTGAAGGTGGAGCACTTGAGGCCTAGTGGGTTATCTCAAGAAATTAAGTTTCCTTTGTGAAAATGGGAAGTGAATATAGATTTTCTTATAGGTCTTCCACGGACTGAAAACTAGTTTGATTCTATTTGGGTCATCGTGGATAGGATGACTAAGTCTTCACACTTCTTATCGGTGAGGACTAATTATTCTGATGAGGACTATGCAAGGTTGTTTATTCAAGAGATCATGAACTTGCATGGTGCGCCTGTTTCTATTATCTCTGATCGAGGTACTAAGTTCTCATCACAATTTTGGTGCTCATTTTAGAGAGGTTTAGGGACTAAGGTGAGTCTTAGTACCGCTTTCCATCCGTAGACGGATGGACTCGTGGAAAGGACTTTTCAAACTTTGGGGGATATGCTTCGAGATTGTGTAATTGACTTTGGTGGTATCTAGATTGACCATTTGCCTCTAGTGGAATTTGCATACAAGAATAGCTATCACTCTAGCATTGGTATGGCTCTGTTTGAGGTGTTGTACGGTAGAAGTTGTAGGTCCCTTATTGGGTGGATCAAAGTTGGTGATGCAAGGTTATTTGGCCCTAATTTAGTTTATCAACCTATGGAGAAGGTAAAGGTGATTTGGGATAGGCTTAAGATGACACAAAGTCTCCAAAATTCCTATACAGACAAGAGACGAAGAGAGTTGAAGTTCAATATAGGTGATTGAGTGTTCTTGAAGGTGTCTCCCATGAAGGGAGTGATGTGATTTGGTAAGAAGTGGAAGATCAGTCCCCATTATATTGGCATTTATTTGATTTGAAGAGAGTGGGAAATGTTGCCTATGAGTTAGAATTTCCTACAAACTTGGGTTCCATTCGCCCTATGTTTCATGTGTCCATGTTGAAGAAATACGTGGGTGATCCTTCCTTGGTGGTGCCTATTGAGAATGTCGGTATCTCGGATTCCCTATACTTGTATTTTCTTGATGTCATAAAAATTGGTTTATTTTTCATAGTTTTGATGTCGGGTTTTGAACTATGGGTTGAGGGTTTTGAAGGTATTTTGCTTAAATGTTTTCCCATGATTATTATTGAATTTTTAAGCATTAAATTGATTGTTTATGGACTCTTTGGGTGCATAGGGAAGGTGAATGAATTTAGGGGTATAATGAATTCCCAAAATAAATTGGTTTGGTATGGAAATTGATAATAAACTCAACCCGTTTGCATAATTGGCTTTGGAATTTGATTTATCACTTGGTTTGGCTATTCCTTTGAAACCTTGCATTATATAAATGGTAAATGGCACATTAATGGAATTTGTTTGGCTTTTAAATGGCTTTGGAAAGGCGTTGGTGGCCATGGCTTTAGTTTTTAAATTAGAAACTGTTGAGTCAATTTGCTTTAGTAGATTTGTATGGAAAAATAGAATAGACTTGCAAGCTGTAAATTTTGGTATGATAATACCAACGGTTAATGCCTAATTGAAAAACTCGTAGGGTAATGAATGGAAATCGGTAAATGATAATTGGCTCAAAGAGGGTTGTGTAGCTAAACGTAGAAGGTGGAGGTCCCAGGGGACCAATACAGGAAATTCATATTTGTCGAAGAGAGGGTTGGTATTAATGACCGTCTGCTTATGTCACACACACACACACATACACTATATATATATATATATATATATATATATATATATAATTGTATCAAGGATGGCCAAGGGTGGGGATTCTTATCTTTCTATGATACCTTCGATTGTACGACTAAAATGCGTTGGGGCCCTTTTAGCATGGGGAGCAGACCCCATATAGCCCGTGGGTGTAGGTACAGGATGGTCAAGCTACATAGTCCAGGTTAAGGTTTTACTTTCATTCTAAGACTTTTTCCTTTTCCCTGACATGTGGTGTGTATATATATATATATATGCATCCAGTGCTTATAGTGTTGTGCATTGGTTTTAACAATTTTTGTATTACGGATCATGGAATTATTTTATCCTATATTTCTGAGTTACATGGTAGTTCTCCAACCGTTAATCATCTTCAGATGTTGTGTCCCCACGCGGTGCTAGAACTGGCTATACTTCTACTCCTGCTGCACAATGATTTGGTGTTCGTGGAACAAGGTGAGCTTCCATCCTTCGGAAGACCCTATTTCATGCTTTGGATTTCCTTATGTTAAATTTTCATTGAACTTGTTTTTAGATATGGTCAGGGGCATGTTTCGACCAAACTATCTTTGGTTTTGTTAGAGGCTTTGTTGGACATTACTATGGGCATGGGTATCGTGGTTTGTTTTTTATGTTGATCCTTTATAGATTCTTTAAGCTTTTCTCTCATATTTTGTTTTATGTTGGTATTCATCCACTGCTAGGTGTACTTTGTTATTTAGATTAGGCTAAGGGGGTAGTCTCCGGTCCTCGGTGGAATTGAGATGCCCGTCACGGCCAGGCCCTGGTTCGGGTCGTGACATATGTACTCTTCTAGGAACTTGACAATTAGAGGCCAATCATTTGGAAAATTCTTCAACCATAGGTAATTGTGTTTAGCCAACAAAAATAAATTTGTATTAACCTACAGCTCCATACCCACATAAGACATCCTCCTACCATTATTACTTGAGTTTCTTCTCTTCCACATCTGACACAGAATGAACGTTAGGATTGCTTTATACATTAGTTTCAGTTTTGTTGTTTTTGAATCCCACCACTTATGCACTAAGTTTTTCAATTTAATAAAAGGCCTAGTGACCCCCATTGCAGCTGTAAATTTTCACCATAATCTATTAGCATAAGGACATTTAATAAATAAGTTTTCTATAATCTCTTATTCATCATTTGCATAGAATTTGCACCTTATGACTTCACAAATCTTTATCTTATTGAAAACTTCTCCAATTGGGATGTTTTTCTCCTACTGTCTCCAAAAAAATGATACTTTAAAAGGCATCCCTTTCACCCATAACTTTCTGAATTCATCGTGAAACTCTCCACCTAGTCTCAAAGCCTTGCGTGCAGATTTTATAAATTACTTACCTGAGGAATTTAACCATGGCTTATCCCACTCCCAAGAATATTCTTCCACCCTTAACTCTTATGAATATGGTTACAGACCTTCTCTGGGAAAGTTTCTCCAATATATTTATGTCCCAATCTCCTTGATTAAACAACTGATTACATCTTTAAATGAATGAATATCATTACTAACAATGGGTAGATACTAATGTATAGAACCAAAGTGGGTCCAATTATTATACCTTATGTTAGCATGACCACACTTAGGCTCCCACCAAATCTCTTGATCAAAATAGTTTCTAGCTTCAATCATATATTTCTATTTTTGAGATCTTATTTCCATTCCACAAATTATGGACCAAGCCTACAATGCTTATTCCACATGAATATGGTCTACATTGACTTCTCGATTCTAAAAATCCACCATAACTTAGGAAATAAACTCTTTAAAGATATTAAAAAGAATCTAAAACCAAGTCCTTCTTCTTCTTTAGGAATACAAATATCAGGCCATTCCACCCAATGCTTATTGATGCCTACCTCCTTAGAATTTCATAGAAATCTTGAAAATATTTTATGAAATTCACGAATGACATATTTTGGAGGATTAATAACTGATAATATGTAAACATGAATACTACTCAACACATTATTGATCAAAATTGCTTTACCTCCAGAGGAAAGTAATTTCCCTTTCCAGGCCTTCAACTTGTTATGCACCTTCTTTATTAATTTTGAAAAGTGAACTTTCTTCTTTCTCGCATGACTAATGGGATAAATCAAAGGGAATCTACCTCTGGGGAATCCAATACAATTTAAACCTCCTGAATCACAATAGTGGTAGTCTTATAAAATACATAAAAAACACTCTTGTCTTTGTTGAACTTTCATCCTTATTGCACCTCATGATCCTTTAAGTTCTAGATAACTAGTTTTAGTGATCCCATGTATGCTGACTCAAATAAAATACTATCATCTGCATATGTTAGATGATTAATATTATAACTCTATGTTGACATCCTAAAGCTCTTAAACTTCTCATTATCAAACAAAGAATATAGTGCTTTAGCCAAGATTTTAGAAGAAAGGATAAACAAAGTAAGTGAGAGAGGGTCCTCTTATTTCACACCTCTAGTTGGGTGAAATTAATCAGAACTGAGTACCAATTATTAGCCAGTGATCTCCAAATCATATTAACCACCTGAGCATCAAAACTTATTCTCTCCAACACCTTGTTCAGGAAATTACAGTACACCCTATAATAGGCATTAGCTATGTCTAATTTTATCACTATATTTTTTTATCTTCATATCTTTCTAATATCAATGATGATCTTTGTTCTGTAGAGCATTTTCTATTATACTCCTTTCTTTCATAAACCCAAATTGGTTTTTTGAAATGAGCATTGAAAGAAATTCCTCTAGCTTATCGTGAAGAATTCTGGAAATAATTTTATAAAGAAAACTGCTCAAACTAATTGGTGTCATGTCTGAAAGGACTGCACAATGTCTTTCTTAGGAATAGAACCAAATTATTATGAGTAAGTAACTTAGAAAGAGTACTCTTGTGAAGAAAGCAAATGCCACTCTCACAATATCAATACCAATAATATCCCAGTAGCTTTGATAAAATAATCTGGTAAATCCATTAGGGCTTCTAGCATTCCCCTATTTAATTTAAAAATCTCTTTCTTCACTTCTTCTAATGATAGTACTGCATAAAAATACTATTTGTTTCCCTAAGACCAAATTTGGAACATGATTCAGTAAAGATAGATCCTTTGAAGTCTTCAGGCTAGTAAATTGCTTCTAAAAATAAGTCGTAGCCTTTACTGCAACTTGATTATTCCCTTCTACCTTTTGTCCATCCTCTTTCATGATTCTGTTTATGACAAGTCCCTTTCTCCTGCTAAATACTAGAAAATAAAAGAATATATTGTTTTTTCCCCTTCACTAAACCATAGTATACCTGCGTTTTGCCTCTAGAATTCTTCTTTAAAGTGAAAATATTTTATAAATTCTGCTTGGTCCTTTTGTATTGTGCTCCTGTTGATTGTAATGAGACATTCTTTAAAGATGTTTTATTTTAACTTCAGTATCTCTTTTCTTATTATAAGTTGCTTAAATATGTCATTAAATTTCTCTTTACTCTATGCAACAAGGGCAAATTTTGTGCTTTTCATTTTTTGCTTTATATTGATGAAAACACCATTCTCCTCCAAAAACACCTTAACTATTATTGACGACCTCTTTAAAATCTGCCTGCTTAATAAAAAAATCAAGAATTTTAAAGGTCTTTTGATAGGATTGGATTGTCCCCCCCCCCCCCCCCATATGTAAGCAATACAGGGGCATAGTCAGACCCTGTCATTAAAAGATATTCCACCTCCACTTTCCCAACTAGACCAAGAAAGGAATGATTGATTACCAATTTGTCCAGTCTTTTTAAATGCATTTACTATTAGCTTTTCCGTTTTGGTGACGTCCAAGATACACCTCCTCTCAGAAGATGATACGGTCACTACCAAATATAGTAACCCAATAAATGTTGGGTTCAAATCCCAAGGGAATGGATTCACGATTCTCAGTTGTTGTAATCAATGGGCTGAATTGGAAAAGTAAATAGGAGTTTTGAGTATAAGTATCAAAGTAGCAGCAAATATCAACTTTGATTGTAATCAGTCATAAGTGAACACCAAGATTGTGTTCCACCTGGCTTCTCAACTCCATAGTCTTATCGTGTTTGTTGATCTAACCTAATACCTTGCATGCAGAATCAATAATTTATGTACCTTCTATAGTCTTTTGGACGAGTAGAAGGATTTCACCCTTTACCTTTTGAGTCTCAGAATGTCGCCTTACTAACCCTTTTACCTTTTGAGTCGATAGTTATTAGATAAAACCTAACAATCTTACTAAGATAAAACCAAGAATCGTGGATCAATAGTTAAACTCCAAATTACTGGTGTCTTTATCCTTTCCTAGTCACTACTCCTCTTTTGGAGTAAGTAGCAATAATCTAGGAGGGACCCTAACGTGTGCACCCGTTAAGAAAAAAAGTTATAATGAAGATAAAAAAAATACATACATGGGTATTGGTTCAGAAAAACAATAGCACTTCCCCTACTTGGTCAATCTGCTAGGGTTTCCATAACCCTAGTTATGGGTTTCTAGCCGCTCATGCTTGTGAAAAAATCCAAAATATTCATAATCAAAAGCACAAATAAAATCATTCTAATAAGAAGTATAAAAATGCACAACCGTGACTGAATTAATCAACTAAAGTTAATACAAGAGAATCCCAAGATTAAAATTGAATCTTGGAATCAAAATATGTTTATGAGTATCAAAGTGCGTAACTCCTACTAAAACTACATTAAGAGTATTTAAAGTGCATGAGAAAACCCTAAAACCAAATCTCAAATGAAATAGGAGAAACAGGGTCGGTGGCCACTTATAGCCCCAACTTGCACCTTGACCCTGGGTGCAGGTAGTACCTGCACCCAATAGGGTGGGCGCAGGTACAGGGCGCAGCTACCAGGAACAAAAAATCTTGTAGGTCAGCTCTCGAGATTTTGGAATTTTGTCACTTGCTTTGCCTACTTATGGTCCATAAGTCCTACTTGCGGTCCACATGTTGACTTAGTAAGTGTCGGGAGTCATTTTTCAGCTCTTCTTCAATTTCCTAACATACTTCGATCACGAATAAGACAAAAAGTGTCCCGAACATCCATAATTGCTCCAAAAAGTAGCCAAAATACCTTTTTCATCTTTTTCACAAACTTAGCATCCAAAACATGATTTCCTGCAGAATATACTCAAAATGCAACATATCTAATCAAATAACCTTAGAAACTTGCATATTTTCCTTATTTTAAGTATCGAAAGTGCTATATTTCTATAGAACATCAACACCCTCAACTTATAATGTTTGTATGTCCTTAGGCAACAAATACCTCCGGCGCCGACCCGACCTCCGATCGCCGTCCCCCAGCGCTGACCCGACCCCCCCGTCGGTTCATCCCCCCTCCCCGCCCCCAACCCCCCCCCCCCCCCCGGCCTGTTCATAACCCCCCTGCGTACCCCAGCTATTCAGACCCCCCCCTCCCCACCGGTTCATACCCCCCCACCCTTACCTGTACTGTCCGTACCCCCCGGGTATACCAGTCCCCCCCCCCACCTCGGCCTTCAACCTACCGCCGCCCGGTCTCCAGCCGTCCATTCGGTCTCCAACAGGCCGAAACTCCATCTGCAACCGCTACGCCGTCTCCAGCAGCCGCAGCTCCAAGCGAAATCCGGTGACTTCTAACCTTTGTTATTTCGTTATTTCGTATTGCATTTTATTTCATTATTTCATATTCCATCCTTATTGCATTTTATTTCATTATTTCATATTCCATCCTTAGTATTTTGCTCGTAGTAGCCCCTGTACCTTATCTGCTGTCTGTTGTTGCTGTTGCTGTGGTCGTTTCTTAGTTTTATTTCGGGAATATTACTTTGAATGTGTGTGAGCTTTGTATTTCCTTGCTGCTGCTTTGATACTATCACCGGTTTCATCTTTATATTTTCCTATACTGTCGGGTAGTTGTGGCTGTGGGTGGTAATGGGTGGATAGGGTCATGTCCGAGGGGGTTGAGGCGTGGGGTCGTGGTGGGGGCGGGGGATGGAGAGAGGGCGGGAGTGGGCGGGAGGCCAAGGTTGGGCCGAGGGAGAGGTAGTGGGGGGCGTGTGGATAGCGACGGTAGGCTGAGGATTGGGTCTTGGAATATAGGGACCCTTCAGGGTAAGTCCGTAGAGCTTGTGAAGATTCTTAGGAAGAGGAGGATCAACCTTGCGTGTGTCCAAGAGACCAAGTGGGTAGGGTCTAAGGCTAGGGATGTGGATGGTTACAAGCTGTGGTACTCTGGGAGCGAGAGGCGTAGGAACGGAGTTGGCATCTTAGTAGATGAAGAGCTTAGAGGTCAGGTAGTGGAGGTGAAGAGGATCAACGATAGGTTGATGACTATTAAGTTGGTCATTCGGGGGTTTACCCTGAACGTGTGTAGTGCTTATGCGCCGCAAGTGGGAGCGGAGGGGGAGGAGAAGATGCGGTTCTGGGAGGCTTTGGAGGAGGTGGTGAGAGGCGTGCCCAGTTCGGAGAAGATTGTTGTAGCAGGGGATTTCAACGGGCACATCGGGGCGCTACCGGGAGGCTTTGGGGATGTGCATGGTGGTTTTGGTTTTGGAGAGAGAAATGAAGAGGGGGCGACCCTATTGGAGTTTGCGAGGGCCTTTGGGCTGGTGGTGGTGAACTCGGGCTTCCCGAAGAAGGACGAGCACCTAATCACTTTTCGGAGCGCGATAGCCAGGACCCAGATTGACTTTTTGTTGCTTAGGAAAGGGGATAGGGCGTTGTGTAAGGATTGTAAAGTCATCCCGAGTGAGAATCTCTCGACCCAACATAGGCTTTTGATTATGGATTTGGGTATAAAGAAGAATAGAAAGAGGAGGAGTAAGGAGTGTAGACCGAGAATTAAGTGGGGCGGCTTGACGCCAGTGAATGCGTGGGATATAGGGGAGAGGTTGGCGAGCAAGGGGGTGTGGGAGTGTAGGGGGGACGTGGATAGTATGTGGAACAGGGCGGCAAGGTGCATCAGGGAGAATGCAAGGGAGGTGTTGGGTGTTTCTAGGGGCCGGGACGGTCACCATCGGGGGGATTGGTGGTGGAATGAAGAGGTGGAGAAGAAAGTGGAGACCAAGAAAGAGGCGTATGCTAAGTTGGTGGAAAGTAAGGACGAAGAAGAGAAGCGGGTAAACAGGAAAGAGTACAAGCTAGCGAGGAAGGAGGCGAAGTCAGCGGTCACGGCAGCTAAGACGGCCGCTTTTGAGAGCTTGTATGCAGGGTTACAGGGGAAAGGAGGGGAGAAAAATTTGTTTAGACTCGCTAAGGCTAGGGAGAGGAAGGGTCGTGACCTCGATCAGGTGAGGTGCATTAAAGGGGAGGACGGTAGAGTGTTGGTGGAGGACGGCCACATAAAGAAGAGATGGCAGTCGTACTTTCATAGGCTCTTGAATGACGAGGGGGACAGAGCTATTGTGTTAGGGGAACTGGAGCACTCAGAGGAGTGTCAGGATTTTAGCTATTGTAGACGTTTTAAGGTAGAAGAGGTTAGACAGGCAGTCCGCAAGATGCGTAGGGGTAGGGCGACGGGGCCGGATGAGATACCGGTGGAGTTTTGGAAGTTCGTTGGAGAGGCTGGTGTAAGGTGGTTGACTGGATTGTTTAATGAAATTTTCAGGACGGCAAAGATGCCCGAGGCGTGGAGGTGGAGTACCATGATCCCTCTCTATAAGAATAAGGGGGACATTCAGAGTTGTAATAACTATAGGGGGATTAAGTTATTGAGTCACTCTATGAAGATCTGGGAGAGAGTGGTCGAGGTGAGGCTGAGACGGATAGTGTCTATCTCGGAAAACCAGTTCGGATTTATGCCCGGCCGCTCGACGACGGAGGCAATCCACCTAGTACGGAGGTTGGCGGAGCAGTATAGGGAAAGGAAGAAGGATCTGCACATGGTGTTTATCGACCTGGAAAAGGCTTACGACAAAGTCCCCAGGGAGGTGCTTTGGAGATGCTTGGAGGTGAGGGGAGTACCGCAAGCATATATCAGAGTAATTAAGGATATGTATGAGGGAGAAAAAACCCAGGTGAGGACGGCGGGAGGAGACTCAGAGCATTTCACTGTCCGGACAGGATTGCATCAGGGATCTACTCTTAGTCCCTTTTTGTTTGCGTTAGTAATGGATGTGTTGACGCGGCGTATTCAAGGGGAGGTGCCGTGGTGTATGCTCTTTGTAGATGATGTAGTTCTGATAGATGAGACTCGAGGGGTTGTAAATGACAAATTAGAGATGTGGAGGCAAACTCTTGAGTCTAAAGGGTTCAGGGTGAGCAGAAGCAAGACAGAGTATGTGGAATGTAAGTTTAATGACGTGAGGCGGGAGAACGAGGTAGTAGTGAAGCTGGAAGCACAGGAGGTATGTAAGAGGGATAAGTTCAAGTATCTCGGGTCCGTCATCCAGAGTAACGGTGAGATTGACGAGGATGTCTCACACCGTATTGGGGCGGGATGGATGAAGTGGAAACTCGCGTCGGGGGTGCTGTGTGATAAGAAGGTGCCGCCCAAGCTTAAAGGCAAATTCTATAGGGTGGTAGTCCGTCCGGCCTTGTTGTATGGAGCGGAGTGTTGGCCAGTTAAGAACTCCCACATCCAAAAAATGAAGGTGGCAGAAATGCGGATGTTGCGCTGGATGTGTGGACTGACTCGAGGGGATAGAGTTCGGAATGAGACTATCCGGGAGAAGGTTGGTATGACTTCAGTGGAGTGTAAGATGCGGGAAGCACGATTAAGATGGTTCGGACACGTGAAGAGGAGGGGCATGGATGCCTCGGTCCGTATGTGTGAGAGGCTAGCGTTGGATGGTTTTAGGCGGGGTAGGGGTAGGCCGAAGAAGTACTGGGGTGAGGTGATTAGGCGGGACATGGAACAGTTACAGCTCACCGAGGACATGACCCTAGATAGGAAGGTCTGGAAGACGCGAATTACGGCAGAAGAGTAGGGCCAGATTGGGTCGCTAGTGTAGGGAATTACTTGGTGGGGGTTTTTTTTATTTTTTATTTTTTATTCCCGTTATGATTCCGTATTCAGTGTTCCATGCTTATTACGAATCTGTGTGCTTTCCTCTGCTTTCCTCTGTTTTATATTCCTTATGGGTGCCGTATTTATGTTATGTCATCTGCTTCTGTGCTTTACTATGTGTTTGTGTGATATCTTGTGCCTTGAGCCGGGGGTCTTTCGGAAACAGCCTTTCTACTTCATCAGAGGCAGAGGTATGGACTACGTACATCTTACCCCCCCCCCCCAGACCCCACTAAGTGGGAATACACTGGGTTTGTTGTTGTTGTTGTATCACAACATACCCCTCCTATCTTACTTTTCAAAACCAACTGTAAATAAATATGAAGCTTAACAATGTGACCCAATGGGATCAAGTTATGGCGATTATGTTAGCAACAAACAACCACTCATATATACAAGTTACACCAGCTGAAATAAGCAAATAGCTAGGAATATAACTCAAGTGACCTCACAACAAAGATGTCTTACTCACTCATATGAAATAATGCATATCAATGCAGGGACAATCAAGAGACACTCACACTCAGAAGAGAAGTTCCAATCAATGCATGTCAAATACATAGGCTTGCCCTTATTTTCTTTACCTTAATTTTTAGTTAGTCATGTTATGATCACTATAGGACTTTTCTCGGCTTGTAATGTAGGATTGGATTTGGTATGGTACATATGGAAATATCAAGTGAATAATCCTCCTTGGCACTACAGTAACCTTGGGGTCTCACTTACTAGCTGATTTTCTTTTATTCCCACCCTTATTTCTCCCTTTTTATTCTTTATTGCACATTCATGTTGGGTGTGCTTTTTTATTCTTTTCTTTTTTTACGTTTTCATAATTTTTATGTTCTCTTTCTTTTTCTACCACACCCATCCCTACTGATTTTTTCTCTTATTTTGTCCTTCTTATACCCACTTTACACTACGCACCCCTATGATAGCCACCCTCAACTTAGGCATTTTGCCTGAGTTTAGATGCACAGTATCCAAGTAGGACCAGGGCCAAAATAGGTTCATTATAGCAAAAATAGGAAGGTGAATAGGTAAAACAAGAAAAATAGGCTACATGGCTCAAAATAGGGATCAAGGGATACAATTCACAATGGAAGGTCATTTAGGCTAAAAGTGGAATAAAATAAAAAAATGGCCTATGTTCCTTTTCTAACCGACTATCTTTCAACCTAGGCAAGACTAACCAGTAAAGTTCTGAATTCCATACACAAAGGGAACTAGTAGTATCTCACACACACATTGCACAGAGTCAATATTACCAACTACTACCTATCAGATTCATGCAATTGTTATCAAGTGATTATCATACCCCTAATCCTAATGCCATAACAAGATCCATAGTGTTCACACATATATATATTCTCATATTTCTTAAACATAATATTTTGGAGAGGTATCAAAAATCAATCAAAATACTTCTACTGCCCTAAATACTTAAAAATCTCTTAATTACACAAAAACACAACACAATACAAAAAAATACATTACGACACAAATTTATCCTAGACATGCCAGTTCTACAACCATATCTTCGCCAAAACTTACGGCAACGAGAAAAGAATCACGGCAACAAAAACCTACGGTGGCATGGTATAACTCTATTCCTTCAAGTTCAACTTCAAGTTAGGGCCTAACCTAAGAATTTAATTCAAAACAAGGCCCTACATTATGATTATAGGCTACTTCAAGGCTCCTTCATAAAAGCATGATATAATCTATATATTTTGCAATGGAATACATATATCAACTTGTTTAAATAATAAATAGATCAATACATAACCATTAGGAGCCAAGAAAGTTACCTCTTTTATGAAGAATTGGAAGTGAATAATGAAGAACTCGAGCAAAACCAAAGTTTGAACTTATTTTTGGTATGGTAGGACAAGTTGGTATCTTAAACAAGTGTCAATTTTGCCTTTACTTAAGTGTGGGATAATTTTGTGTTTTAAGAGGAAAGTTTGAATTCAAAGTGAAAAGTGAAGTTTTGAGGATTTAAATGAGTTATAATGAGTTTAAGGATGTTTAAATATAGTTTGGGGGCTGTTTTAGGTCATATATATGTGTTGGTGGGCCAAAAAATTTAATTAAAAATTGGGCCCACTTTTTGACCTAGCCGCGGTAGTCACTTACACCTGCCACCTGCGGCCAGGCATGGAGCGCAAGTGCCACTGCGGCCAACAGGTGTAGGGAGCAAGTTCAAGGCCAAAGTTTTTAGTCCACTTTCCTGCACTCCAAACTTGGCATTTCAATATTTTTCCAGCTACTTATGGTCCCGTAACCTAAGTTTGAGGTCCCAAAAGTAGATGCAAAAGTCTGAAACATTTTATTTTTCATCCTCGAAATTTTAACTTTTCAATTTATTAATTAACTTATCGTGTGGATCTTGTGACCATGATGGGTTGATCACACAGTTCCCTTACCTAAAAATTGATGAATTTAGCAATTTTTACCATATTCTGGGTAAGTCCAAGAGCTAAAACCTGCAAAAAGGAAAAACAAAAAAATGTGAACACTAACAATAATGGGTTGCCTCCCACTCAGCACTTGGTTTAATGTCGCGGCACAATGTGGTTGTGTTAGTTACTCAGACTTTACCAACAAGCCCATGGGTTGCCTCCCATAGAGTGCTTGATTTAATGTACCGGCACAATGCCGGTATCTTGACTAATCAGAATTCATCAAGATACCCATAGGAGTATCCTCCAGGGTCATAAATATAATCAATTGCCAATACTACCCTCATGTCGGTTGGCTGCTTCATTGACTTTTAGATGTTGAATGTAGCCTTCTTACCGTTGACTCTGAATTTTAGCTCACATTTTTCTATGTCAACCATAGCTCTACCAGTGGCCATAAATGGTCTTCCCAATATAATAGGCATCTTGGTGTCAACCTTACAGTCCAGGATGACAAAGTCAACCGAAAAGATGAAATTATCCACCCCCATGATCACATCAAATAAGATTTCCATAGGTTTCTTCATCGTGCTGTCAGCTATCAACAGCCGTATCGAAGTCGGTTTCGGAGGGTTTATGCCCAATTGCTTGAATATAGACAGTGGCATCAAATTAATAGTGGCCCCTAAGTAACACAAGTCACTGGCAAATTGGGATAACCTAATAGTGCATGGTATAGTGAATGCTTTGGGATTACCCTTTTGTTGTGTTAAAGACCTAGTCGTGACTGCATTATAGTGATGCACATCATCAGTATCCTCAATTGTCGCTCATTTATTCTTTGTGACCAATTCTTTCATGAACCAGGCGTATCCAGGCATCTTCTCTAATGCCTTAAAAAGAGGTATGTTCATGCTTAATTCTTTCAGCATATCAATAAATCGCTTGAACTTACCTTCCTCTTTCTTTTGCTTCAATATCTAACTTTTGGATCAATGACTGGAACCTTGACTTTGTCCTCAGTATCTTTACCCTTATCACCTATTACCTTTTCAGACTCAACAGTAGGTGTCTCATCATCAGCAACTTCTGTAGCAGGTAGTGAGGGATCCATAGTAGTGAAACCACTTCTTGTGGTAAAGGCAAGTACATGACCATTATTTTTTATATTTTGCACAGTGTTGCTCGAAAGCATACCTGGCTACCTCTGGTTTAGAGTTGTTGGCATCTACCTGAACTGGTGCTCCAACTTCTTGATAGCTGTGGCATGTGACTAGACCTTCTTGGTCAACCCTGAGATATCATATTTAATCTCATTAAATCTGATCTCTTGATTTTCTTGACCCTTCACCAGCTTAGCCAGTATCTCTTCCATTTTAGATTCTGTATCTTGTCTGCCAGTTGGAATATAACAATCTCTTTTTCTCTGTAGTCAACCTTCTTTCTCCAGTCAACATCTCGCTCTCTACTACGATCTCTATATCTATCATAGAAGTTTTGACCTTGATTCCCTTGCCTTTGGGCTTGGTAACTTGCCAACTGATGATCTAAATAATTTGCTTCATCCTCTAATTCTAACTTATAAGCTTTGGAAGATGACCACTGTGTTGCTACTGGGCTTACTTTCTTAAAATTCATTGCTGTAAGCTACTTTTCTAGTATGGCAAGATCAGTTCATAGTAGCACAATTTCTTGTGCTACTGAATCATTAGCTATTTTCTGGTCGTAGGAGGCTCCAATAGCATACATGCCAGATCCGCTCTCAGCCTCTCGAGTCTGCCACTCTCGATTAGTGAGTGAAATTTGATCTAGCATCTTTGAAGCTGCCTCCCAGCATAGTCTCTTAAAATCTTCTCCAAATATGGTGTCTTTCATGACTCTGGGGATGATGGTCAAGGCTCGATAAAATATCTCTAATAAGCTTGTCCATGACAACTGATGATTGGGAACCATACTCAGCTTCTTCTTGAATTTGAATCATGCCTTATACATAGATTTTTACTCTATTTGCCTGAAATTATAAATCTCGTCCTTAAGCAAAAACATCCTGGATGGAGGAAAGAACCTATTCAAGAATTTCTTGCACAACTCATTCCATGTAATTATAAAGCCTCTTAGCAGTTCCCTTAACCATAAAGATACTTCTCCTGTAAGTGAAAAGGGGAACGACCTTAGTCTAAGTGCTTTTTGATTTACCCCTGGATTTTTATATGAACTGCAGATCCCAATGAAATTGGCAAGGTGCAATTTTGCATCATCTATAGGCAGACCTACAAACACATCTTTTAGATTTAAGAATTGGATCATTGCATTCATGATGTCAAACTTGATGCCTAAAGGTAAAACAGGAGAAATAATGGCTCCAGTCTCTGTCGGATCAATGTATCCCAAATCTTCCTCATCATATATATATGGTTGCATAAAATGATATGTTGGGATCACTTAAACACAAGCACATCTATCTCTATTTTGATTCCCACCAAGTATTGCTCGGTGGTTTGCTGCTTATCTCTTTTCAGCTAGCTTTGTCTCTACAACTATCCATAAAGCTTATTCTGTTGCCTTCCTCCCATTCTCAGATTAAGGTAACATCTCACCAGTCTGATAATCAACAATATCCTATACTCTTTCGAGAGGAGGGGGTGCTACAACAATACGAACCCCTTCAGGAAGATCATTTTTTTTCTGCTCTAATATCTTACTAGGTATTTATAGGATACCCTCTGGATTTAGATTCAGTGGGAGTAAGGGATTGCCTCTACTCCGTGTACTAGGCATACACCGACGTATGCCCAACTAAGAATGAAAATAAAAATAAAAACCTGAAAACTGCAACAACTTCAATTCACAAATCAACATCATAATTCCCTGACAGCGACGCCAAATTTTGGTGACGTCTAAGATACACCTCTTCTCAGAAAATGATACAGTTTCTACCAAGTATAGTAACCCAACAAAGGTTGGATTTGAATCCTGGGGAAATACGTGGATCCACGGATATCGGTTATTATAATCAACAAGATGAACTAAAAAAGTAAATGAGGTGTTTTGAGTATCAATGTTGAACTAGTAGCAAATATTAACTTTGGTTGTAATCGGTCTTAAGTGAACACTAGGATTGTGTTCCCCCTAGCTTCTTAACTCCATAGGCTTATGTTCTTTATTGAACCAACCTGATACCTTGCATGCATAATCGATAAGTTATGTACCTTCTACAGTATTTTGGACAAGTAGAAGGATTTCAACCTTTACCTTTTGAGTCTCGGGATGTCGCCTTACTAACCCTTATCTTGATACCTGTTATCTATTACCTTTTGAGTATCTAGTTATTATATGAAACCTTACCATCTTACTAAAATAAAACCTAGAAGCATGGATCGACAACTACACTCCAAATTACTGTTGTCTTTATATTTTCCTAGTCACTACTCTTTTTTAGTAAGTAGCAATAATCTATGGGAGATCCTAACGTGTGCACCCATTAAGAAAAATAGTTATAATAAAGATAAATCAATACATGCATGGGTATCGATTCAGAACAATAATAGCACTTTCCCAACTTTGTCAATCTGCTAGGGTCTACAACCCTAGCTATGGGTTTCTAGTCGCTCATGCTTGTGAAGAAATCAACAACATTCATAATAAAAAAACATAGATATAATCACAATAATAAGAAGTAGAAAACCCACAACTGTGACTAAATTAATCAACTGAAGTTAATACAAGAGAATACCAAGATTAAAATTGAATCTTGAAATCAAAATATGTTTATGAGTATCAAAAGTGTGTAACTCCTACTAAAAACTCATAGAGGGAATTTATAGTACATGAGGAAACCCTAAAACCAAAGCCCGAAAGAAATAGGAGAAAACATGATTGGTGGCCACTTATGGCCCCTACTTACGCCCTGACCCTAGGCACAGGTAGTACCTGCGGCCAGCACTGTGGGCGCAGGTACCAGGATCAAAAAATCTTGCAGGTTAGGTCTCAAAATTTTGGAGTTCTGGAACTTGATTTGCCTACTTGCAGTCCATAAGTCCTACTTACGGTCCATATATTGACTTGGTAAGTGTCGGAACTCATCTTGCCAGCTCTTCTTCAATTCCCTAACATCCTTCGATCACGAACAAACCGAAAAGTGTCCCGAACATCCATAATTGCTCCAAAAAGTAGCCAAAAATACCATTTTTCATCTTTTTCACGAACTTAGCATCCAAAATATGATTTTCTACAAACATACCCACAATGCATCATATCTAACAAAACAACCTCAGAAACTTGCATATTTTCCTCGTTTTAAGCATCGAAAGTGCTATATTTCTATAGCACATCACATTTCACCAAGTGAATGGACTGCCATTGAAATTAATATCAAATAGTTCACATGAATTTATGCAAAAATCAACATCTATACATTCACCAGGATAGACAGGGAGACCACTTATTTTTCTTCCTCAGATATTATGACTTTGAAATCACCTGCCATAATCCAAGGGAGATTTATATTATGAGAGATGGAGTAGATATTTTCCTATAGACTAAGCCTCTCCACAGCATCACACTTTCATAGACAATAGTAGTGATTATGGATTAGCCAGTTTCCAAAAAATTTACTTACAAAGTTAATTGTTGCTCTGTATCTGATATCAGTCCAACCTAAATGTGCTCTTGAACGAACATCCATATTTTCCCATTCTGATTTAGTTAGAAAAATGCATGCCCAATCTTGTTTTATACTTGTGAATTTTCCTGCCTTATTAAAATATTCCATCAAAGCTATAATTGCAAACTTAGCTTCTGATAGTTGTGCAACATTTGTATCCTATGAAATGCATTACGGGTCCTAACAGACCTCAAATTTCTAAACAAAGCATTCAACATCATTTTGCAGTTGTTTTTCCTATTCTCTTAGGATTAATCATAGTAGGTCTAGCATTTGGTTTTCTCTTTAATTTATTCACCTTTGTGATTTCTTGAGAGAAAAGACCTGCTTCTTTTGATACTTTATGCTCTACCTACTGATTTCTTTCCTCTTTATTATCTTCCCCTTTAGTTACTTCTATTTTCTAATCATGGTTATGACCTGCAACTTCCTCTATTTGGTGAGAATCTAGGACATGCAAATCTCTCATTGGCTTGTTCATACCGTAGGTGTCTAGTGCTTTAGGCTTCTCCACCAGTTGTTTCCCTCCACCTACTCATTTGTGTTGCTGGTTGTTATTCCTGGAGGGAATAATCCCTATTCACACACTTTTATCTCTATTTCTGCATTCTCTATCACCCTTGATCTATTAACGTGTAAAGGCTTATTGAGTATTCTTGCAAGCTCATTGAGTATATTTTCTTCCATTTTTTCCTCCTTGCTTTTACTCACTACTATGCTTGTTACATCTTTCATTGCTAGGCTTGATCAATTTCCTCCACCTTGTTTTGCATTTCTGATTGATTCTCTATATATTTTATTTTTATATTTTCATGGTTGGGTACTATAACTATTCAACAAATGTGAACTTCTCTGCATACCATGTGGACCATTGTCAACACCACCATGTGGACCACTGCTGTTCATTTTACTATTCTATCTATGTATTTCATTGTCCTACTGTGTAATAATCTTATTTACTGCATTCTGTTGGTCTGTTATTTGTTGTTGTGGTTGCTTCTCTATGGACAAATTACCTTTGGCACTTCCCACCTACTCCTCATTATCATTCACATCAGCTAAGGTTTGAAAAGGGTTATCTGAATGGACATTCTTTTCTCTTGGTAAGACATTTTTATCACTCAAGTAGTTGGATTTATTTCAACCACAAATCTACTTGTAGAATTCCACCTTTTTGTGTCCCTCTTCTACCCCCGATAGGTTCTAGGCCTGCTATCCCGCTTGGGACTCACTTTTTCTTCTTCTGCTTTAATTATCTCTTCTTGGACATAATATATCCCTCTTCATTTTGAACCTGTAGTTTATAATTTTTTATAGTATTTTTGAAGAAAGTCATATTGAATTTTGATTTTTTCAGTCCTCAACCCCTTCTCACAGCTCCCAACAACCTCTAGCTCCACATACTCCGACACCTCACTTGCCAAATCAACTTAAATTTTCACCCAGGTACAACTTGATCATATCTTGTTGATTGTTGTCATATCTAAATGCATTGGTTTTCCTACATCCGTATCAAGTGAAAAAGTAGACTTTTTTTTTAAAAAAAAGTAGGCAATAAATCTAGGAAGAAGATCCATGTCATAGCCTGAGTGATTTCTTCATCAAATGTAAACCTTGTTTCATATATGAGTGGTGTCATCTGATAAGATTCCATCCTTTGCCATAATACAATGTTCATTTTTTGATAATATATTTACATAATCCTCAATAAGTTTAAATCTCATGAGGATATGCCTATTCCAAAAGCCAATCTTACAATTCCCTTTGTACCTTACACTATTTTGACATTTGAAGTCTGAGCTCCTCTAACTCAAGCCACCTATACAAAAAAATTTCAATAATTGCATACTGCAAACTCTTTATTACATTTATCTTTAGTACCTCCTCTTCAGTTCCTGTTACCCTAGGAACACTGTTGTTGTATGACAAACTATTGACAGGAATAGATCCGACTGCTCCATATTTTATTTGCCTTACACATTAATATTGATTGGTTTAACTAAATCCACATATTGTATTTTGCCCCTCTGATTATACAAATCACCACTGGATTCAGTATTCCCATCCTTGCTAGGCAAATCAACCGTAGGCAATATCTGGATTAAGGGTTTTGATTTTTTGATAATGGTGGGCTCTTTGGGTGATATAATTCTTGGAGTAGGTCAGGCGACATTTAAGATATCTTACCAATTGTCGAGGGGTGGCTCTTGTGGCGATAGAATCTGGTAAAAGTTGAGTTTTTTTTAAGGGTTTTTGCATGAAAGATATGAGAGAGAAAAGAACGTTCCTTCTAGTTTTCTTTTTTAAATTAGCATAAGGATATTTTAGATTTTAAACACAGTTTATGCAACGTGTCTTTTAACCCTTGAAATAAACAGACATATCATAGTTTTGTTCAGTTTCTCTAGGTATTCTTCTTTTTTTTTTTTTTCCATACGGTTGTCCGATGTCCGTATTGGAGCCCGATTAATCTGGATCACGCATTGTAGGGACCATTAAGATGGCAGCACTTCTAACAGAGTTTTATCCATACACAGGATCGAACTCTCAACCTCTGGTTAAAAGTGGAACAGCCACATCCACTGCATCACAACCCATGTTGGTTTCTCTAGGTATTCTTCATTCATCCAAAATATGCTTTTAACTTTTTATTGTCTTATGTTTTCAGTTGATATATTTTGATTGAATTTTATAATTTTTGGTTTCAAATTTCACTACACCATTCTATAATTTTATGTCTTATCCTTTAGTCTCCGTTTAAGAAATCATTTTTAAAATTCAGGAATGAGTTTCTTGGTCTCAAGATTTTTTTTTTTCAATTCTAAATTAGTATTCTTTTTTTAATATCTTTGTTGCAGTGCATTAGTTTCATCTGGGTTTGACCTTTTTGTTCTCTAATTTTGATATATTATACCATATTTATTATTCATTCTTTTGGCTTCTTCAAAATGTACCTATTTGTGATTTATTTTCTTGTTCACTTTTGCATTTGGGTGAGTACCCAATGGAGTTATTTTTATTTGTTACTTTTAATTGCTCATCAATTTAGGATAGTTCAAATTACGTGCATTCAAGGTGGTTGAATGATATTTGGAATATTAATTTCATTTTTTTAATCCATATACAATATTAGAAGTTGGGAGAAGTAGGGGTTCACTGTTTATTTATTGCACCTTGTGAAAGTTCGTCTTTACTTTTTTTGAATGATATTGTTTGACCATTTGTACAGGGAACATGCTTAGTTCATCAAAAAAATATCTTCTTAATTAGTCTATCTTGACAATACTATACAAAGAAAATCCAAAACGAATTTTTCAGCTAAACAAACTTCATTATGATATGTTGTAATTTCTTGGATCGACATTCCTCATGAAAGACCCACTTTTCATGGTCATTTCTTGATACTACATCTTCACTTGAAGATTCTTCATTTTCATTTGTCAAAAAATATTATTAAATTAACCTCTAAAAAACTCTGTGATTGCTAGCAAGAACACCATACCAGTATCAAGCATTCTACTTTTTCTCACTCCAATTGTTACTCTTTTTATTTTTTATTTTGGGGTTTAGTGATATGAACCCCATATTTTTTTACCTCTTATTGTCTTAAGCTTTAAGATGGCATTTTCAATAATTAACCCCATTTGGTGGTAAAGGTATAGCTTCGTTGGTTTCCGTTGTAGTAAGGGTGTTGTTTATGCAAATGCTCTAATATTGCTTTGCAGGAAAGTTGTTGTCTGCTCCTCCTATCTATATAGTGTAAATTTTTTATTTTTGTTACATCTATAAGTTGTAGCCCATAGGGCTATGCAGATTTTGATTTAACCCGTTAATCCGAATCGATAATTTGTTTATCGGGTTAACAGGTCAATTTTTTAATTATTGGGTTGAGTGTCGGGTTTAAAATTTCTATTACTGATTTGTCGATTCGGGCCTCAATTTACTTAACTTTTTTATCAGGTTACCGAATAACCCGATAAATAACACATAGGTCTCAGCCCCATTATATTCTCAATACCCATTACCCACTGGCCCAAAAGGCAAAAGCGATTCATTCCCATTTCCCAAGCCTAATTGTGCAGTTAGAGTTAGAGACTTAGGGTTTAATAGTTTATTCATGATTTCACATTTGTCTTAGCACCTCTCAGTCTCTCACTCTCAGTATTCACTAACATAGACCAAAACTCAGTATTCAAGCTCAATTTTTGTTGAAAACTCTAGAGACCAATGATGATTTACTACTCAGCTGTTGTTGTTGTGCTCAACAGGTAACAAGTTTTGTTCCATCTCATTCTTAGATAGTCTTCTTCTTCATCTTCAATTTCTGTCCAATCTTCGATGTATTATGCTAAAGACCATCTCATTTGTATCTTTGCATGTCTTTCGATCTTGTCATCTGTGTAACTTGAATAGCTGATTTTAATAAATGGATAGTAATTTTGAAGAATTCAGGTGTTATTTGCTTATATAGTTACATTACTAGTTGATTAAGCTAATTTATTGTGAAATTGCAGTTCAGTTAAAAGATTGATCTAGTTGTGCTTGCAAAGTTTAGTTTTCTGACTTTACAAATGAATAAGTAATGTTTTTTGTCATGCTTGTACTCCTTGTTGTGAGTGATAAACAACTTACTGGTGTTAAACAATGTTTCAATTTCTTATTTTTATATTTTGAGAGTGATGACAATGTTGTTCTGCGATTGGCTATTTGGGGCTATTTTGTTCAAACATTGGTTACTGCCTTACTAGTGTTGGAGTTGGACCATAGCCAAACCTTCCAACCAACTTTTTATGAGTTAATTTGGCTGATCTAGTAAACAACAATGTCTTGAGTCTTGACCAGTCTTAGACTCTTCGCAATGTAATGCTAAAAAAAGGGACATCTGATTTTAAAAGTCCTGATATATATGTTGAGATTACTTAGCAATATGTGTCGAAATCATATTTTATCTGATAATCGACAATATTATATATGGTTGGATGAATACATTGTGTTGTCTTAAGTTACTGAATTAATGTGAAGTCAGTAAGTCACTGATTAATGCTTGCATGCTGATATTCTATGGTGTGGTCTATTATGCTCTATGTATATTGTCAAGTTTTGGTCATGTTATGTTGAAATTTTTTTGTTGGTTTGTTGTTTGATTATTTTTCTTTTACCATTACAGTCACATTGATATAACTAAATGATACAAAATACTAGAGTTGATAAAGTGATTGGTAAGAGTATAACTTCTGATTCGAATATAGTGAATCAAAGTCCGACAGTTGAGTCTAAATCAAAGAATAAGGAGAAAAAGATTTGTTGTGTGGGATCATTTTACTTGTAAAGTTTATTCGGAAAGAATTAAAAAGGGTATGTGTAATTATTGAAAACAAGAGTATTTAGCTTATACAAAAGAACATGGTACAATGACAATGCTTGGTCATATAAAAGATGCAAAAAATTACTTCATAATGTTGATACTAGGCAATCAAAGATAACATTTCAACAGGTTACATGGGGTAACAAGGGTGATGTATCAATCCTTTTATGGAAATTTGATCAAGAATAGGGTAGAAAATCTTTATGTCGTATGATAATTCTTGATGAGCTTCCTTTTAGATTTGTTGAAAAAGAAGGCTTTAAATAATTTATGAAAGTGGTACAACCTTTGTTTCGAATTCCTTATCTTACAACTGTTACTCATGATTGTTTTGATCTCTTTGATAAAAGAAGAATAAAATGAGGAGAATTTTTAAGGAAACTCAACAAAAAATATGTATAACGATTGATACTTAAACTTTTGTGCAAAGAATCAATTATATGTGTATTACTGCTCATTAGAATGATAAAAATTGGACTTTGCATAAAAGAATTATCAATTTTTGTCCAATTTCTAGCCATAGGGGTAAAGATATTAAGTGTTTGTATGAGTGGGGATTGCATTGAATTTTCACGATTATTGTTGATAATGCTAGTTCAAATAGTGTGTGTGTGGTTGAGATGTCTAAGAAATTGACTAAGTAGGGAACCAATCTTATGGGTGGTAAGCATCTTCATGTTAGTGTATGGAGCATATCATAAACCTTGTCATTCAGGATGACATGAAAGAAGCAACTGTTTCTATTGAATGAATCAGGCAAGCAGTGAGATACATTAGGCAATCTCCTGCTTGATGGAAGAACTTTCAAGAATGTTGTGAAGATGAAAATCTTGCAAAGAAGTCTTTATGCTTAGATGTTCCCACAAGGTAGAATTTCACCTACTTGATGTTGAACAGGGCTATTGAATATGAGGGTACAATTTTAAATTTTGCTAATCGTGATATTGGTTTGGTACATCATCTCGAGTTTGGTCATATTCATATGTGTGATGGTGATAGTGATACTATGGGTGAACAACCTGCAGGTACACTTTTGAGTGGTGATTGGTATAGTGTAAAAAGAATTGTAAAATTTCTTAAATTATTTTTTAAGCTTACTTTGAAGGTATCTGGATCATTGTATATTAAATCAAATATTCATTTTCTTGAAATTTGTCAAGTTGATTTTTACTTGACAGAATTGATATCAAGTGATGATAGTGTATTGGCTTAAATGGTAACAAACATGAAGAAGAAATTTAAAAAAATATTGGGGTGATCCAACAAAAATAAATAAGATGCTTTTTATACCTTGTGTTTTGAATCCTCGTCATAAATTTGTCACTCTAGATTTTGCACTTAAAAAGATGTTTGGGGATAAAGCGCCAACTACTGGAAATATGTACGAGAGTACATAAAATTATTATTTGATAAGTATTCATAGTCTGCTTCAAAAGACAAAGGTGGTAAACTATTTTCAAAAGTGGAGGCTTATAGTTCAATCTCTATGGTTGAGGAAGATATTGGTGACTTTTATGAGGAGTTGAGTAAACACACTTCTGGGAGTAGATCCAGAAATTCTAAGTCGGAATTGAATAAATATCTTGTAAAAGATATTGAAGATGGAAAGGCCAATTAAGTTTATTGCTTTGGTGGAAATATAACTCGGCTAGATTTCCCTTTCATTTTGAGATGGCTCGAGATATTTTAGTTATTCGTATTTCAAGTGTAGCATCAGAATATGTTTTTAGTACCAAGGGGCATATTCGTGATTCATTTAGGAGTTCATTAACTCCCAAATTGGTACAATCTCTAGTGTGTCTACAAGATTGGATTTGAAGTAAATCACAACCTATAAGTGTCGAGGAGGATTTAGATTCTCTTGAGCAACTTGAACAAGGTAACAAAAACACCTTGTATTTGGTAAATTTTTTATTTAATATTTTTGTTTCTTGAGTCTTAACTTGTTCTTTTAATTTCCTTAGATTTGGCCAAACTTGGAAAAGAACCTAGCATTGATAACATATAGCAACTTGAACAAGGTAAGAAAAAGAATAAATTTTCTGGTAGGTACAAGCTACATTGGTTTTTCTTGTTTCATAGTTGCATTTGATTTTAGCTAAAAACAACTCATTCATTTGGTTGGTTTCTTTTGGGATTAACCCTATTAGTGTTAGTATATAGTTATCTAATAACTCATTCATTTGGTTGGTTGCTATTGGGATTAGCTCTGTTAGTATCACTATGTAGTTCTATGGATCAAATCTGTTAGTGTCAGTATCTATTTAGTTCTATCAAGTCAACATTCATTATTGCATTAGTAGGTTGCTGTTGGAATTAACTCTGTTAGTGTCAGTATCTGTTTAGTTCTACTATTTTTTAGTAATTGGATATATTCACATGTCATCCAAATGAAAAAACATACAAGAATCATCGAGAAATAAATAATAACTGTCAAACAAGAGACACAAATTTTAGGATCATGAATATAAACAAAGCATAAAAATACGAAATAAAGAATAAAAATAGCAATTAAGCATGATTATGGACACACGGAAAATTACCTCAGGGATGAATTCACATTTATGAGAATCCATCTCAACATCTTGATGTTTTATTTTTTTGTGAAACTTGTCGAGAACGGCGTGGAGACGTGTAGTGTCCACTGAACAATTGGCGAAGTGTACAAACAACAACAAACCCAGTGTATTCCCACCTGGTGGGGTCTGGGGGGGGTAGGATGTACGCAGTCCATACCTCTACCTCTGAAGAAGTAGAAGGCTGTTTTCGATAGACCCCCGGCTCAAGACACGCGGTACCACACAAACACATAGTAAAGCACAGCACAAGGTTACAAGATTACATAACATGAATACGGCACCCATAAGTAATCTAAAACAAAGGAAAACACACAGATCCATAATAAAACATGGGACGCGGGCTCCTAACATGCATAAACCCCCACCAAGTAGTTCCCTACACTAGCGACTCAGGCTGGCCCTAGTCCTCTGCCCTGATTCGCGTCCTCCAGACCTTCCTATCTAGGGTCATGTCCTCGGTGAGCTGTAACTGCTCCATGTCTCGCCTAATCACCTCACCCCAGTACTTCTTCGGCCTACCCCTACCCCGCTTAAACCCATCCAACGCTAGCCTCTCACACCTACGGACCGGAGCATCCATGCCCCTCCTCTTCACGTGTCCGAACCATCTCAATCGGGCTTCCCGCATCTTGCACTCCACTGGTGTCACACCAACCTTCTCCCGGATGTTCTCATTCCGAACTCTATCCCCTCTAGTCAGCCCACACATCCAGCGCAACATCCGCATTTCTGCCACCCTCATCTTTTGGATGTGGGAGTTCTTCACTGGCCAACACTCCGCTCCATACAACATGGCCGGACGGACTACCGCCCTGTAGAATTTGCCTTTAAGCTTAGGCGGCACCTTCTTATCACACAGCACCCCCGACGCGAGCTTCCACTTCATCCATCCCGCCCCAATACGGTGCGAGACATCCTCATCAATCTCACCGTTACTCTGGATCACGGACCCGAGATACTTGAAACTCTCCCTCTTACCTACCTCCTGTGATTCCAGCTTCACTACTACCTCGTTCTCCCTCCTCATGTCATTAAACTTGCATTCCACATACTCTGTCTTGCTTCTGCTCACCCTGAACCCTTTACACTCAGGGGTTTGCCTCCACACCTCTAATTTGTCGCTCACACCCTCTCGGGTCTCAGCTATCAGAACTACGTCGTCTGCAAAAAGCATACACCACGGCACCTCCCCTTGAATACGCCGCGTCAACACATCCATTACCACTGCAAACAAAAAGGGACTAAGAGTAGATCCCTGATGCAACCCTGTCCGGACCGTGAAATGTTCTGAGTCTCCTCCCGCCGTCCTCACCTTAGTTTTCGCTCCATCATACATATCCTTGATTGCTCTGATATATGCCAGCGGTACTCCCCTCACCTCCAAGCATCTCCAAAGCACCTCCCTAGGGACTTTGTCGTAGGCCTTCTCCAGGTCGATAAACACCATGTGCAGGTCCTTCTTCCTCTCCCTATACTGTTCCACCAACCTCCGTACCAGGTGAATTGCCTCCGTCGTCGAGCGGCCAGGCATAAATCCAAACTGGTTTTCTGAAATAGACACTATCCGTCTCAGCCTCACCTCGACCACTCTCTCCCAGATTTTCATAGAGTGACTCAATAACTTAATACCCCTATAGTTGTTGCAACTCTGGATGTCCCCCTTATTCTTATAGAGAGGTATCATGGTGCTCCACCTTCAAGCCTCGGGCATCTTTGCCATCTTGAAGATTTTATTAAACAATCCCGTCAACCACCTCAGACCAGCCTCTCCAACGAACTTCCAAAACTCGGCCGGTATCTCATCCGGCCCCATCGCCCTACCCCTTCGCATTCTGCGAACAGCCTGCCTAACCTCTTCTACCTTAAAACGTCTACAATAGCTAAAATCCCGACACTCCTCTGAGTGCTCCAGTTCCCCTAACACAATAGCTCTATCCCCTTTGTCATTCAAGAGCCTATGAAAGTACGACTGCCATCTATTCTTAATGTGGCCGTCTTCCACCAACACTCTACCGTCCTCCCCCTTAATGCACCTCACCTGATCGAGGTCACGACCCTTCCTCTCCCTAGCCTTAGCGAGTCTAAACAACTTTTTCTCCCCTCCCTTCCCCTGTAACCCTGCATACAGGCTCTCAAAGGCGGTCGTCTCAGCTGCCGTGACTGCTGACTTAGCCTCCTTCCTCGCTAGCTTGTACTCTGTCCTGTTTACCCATTTCTCCTCTTCGACCTTACTCTCCACCAACTTGGCATACGCCCCTTTCTTGGTCCCCACTTTCTTCTCCACCTCTTCATTCCACCACCAATCCCCCTGATGGTGCCCAGCCCGGCCCCTAGAAACCCCCAACACCTCACTCGCATTCTCCCTGATGCACCTAGCCGCCCTATCCCACATACTATCCACGTCTCCCCTACACTCCCACACCCCCATTCCTGCCAACTTCTCCCCTATCTCCCACGCCTTCACTGGCGTCAAGCCGCCCCACTTAATTCTAGGTCTACACTCCCTACTTCTCCTCTTTCTATTCTTCTTTATACCCAAATCCATAACCAAGAGCCTATGTTGGGTCAAAAGGTTCTCACTCGGGATGACCTTACAATCCTTACACCACGCCCTATCCCTTTTCCTAAGCAATACAAAGTCAATCTGGGTCCTGGCTACCGCGCTCCGAAAGGTGATCAGGTGCTCGTCCTTCTTCGGGAAGCCCGAGTTTACCACCACCAGCCCAAAGGACCTCGCAAACTCCAGTAGGGTAGCCCCCTCCTCATTTCTCTCCCCAAAACCAAAACCACCATGCACATCACCAAAGCCTCCCGGTAACGCCCCGATGTGCCCGTTGAAATCTCCTGCTACAACAATCTTCTCCGAGCTTGGCACGCCTCTCACCACCTCCTCCAAGGCCTCCCAAAACCGCATCTTCTCCTCCCCCTCCGATCCCACTTGCGGTGCATAGGCACTACACACGTTCAGGGTAAACCCCCGAATGACCAACTTAATAGTCATCAACCTATCATTGATCCTCTTCACCTCTACTACCTGACCTCTAAGCTCTTCATCCACTAAGATGCCAACTCCATTCCGACGCCTCTCGCTCCCAGAGTACCACAGCTTGTAACCATTCACATCCCTAGCCTTAGACCCTACCCACTTGGTCTCCTGAACACACGCAATATTGATCCTTCTCTTCCTAAGGGTCTTCACAAGCTCTATGGACTTGCCCTGCAGGGTCCCTATATTCCAAGACCCAACCCTCAGCCTACCTTCACTACCCGCATGCCCTCCACTACTTCCCCCGCGGCCAAACCTTGGCCTCCCTCCCACTCCCGCCCTTTCCTCATCCCCCGCCCCCACCACTGCCCCCCGCCCCAACCCCCTCGGACATGACCCTATCCACCCATTACTGCCCACAGCCACAACTAGGCGAAAGTATAAGAGAATATAAAGATAATATAAAGATATAAAGACATAAACGATGGTAATAGTAAAGCAGCAGCAATTAATACAAGGCTCACACCAATTCAAGGAAATATTCCAGCAACCAAACTATACTCAATTACTAGTATAATACGAAGAATGAAAGAATGCAGAATGAAGAATGAAATAAGCAAAGGTTAGAAGTCACCAGATTTCACTAGTAGACCAAGCCGGCAACCAAGCCCCGCGTCGACCTGCTGCCGGGGGATCGCTACTGAGATGGATCCGCGGCTGCCGGCTGAAGACCGAGCTACAGCTGCTGCCCTGTGGTACGGCGCCGGCTGAGGGGGGGTCTCGACAGAGAAGGGGGGGTACAGCAGGGGGGAACCGGATCTCGGCGACGGCGGTCGGTGACCGGCGGTCAGGTCCGGCGGTCAGCGTCGGTGACCGGCGGTCGGGTCGGCGCCGTAGGTCGGCGACGGCAACGGGGCCGGAGGGCCGAGGCGCGGGAGAGAGAGGGTACGGCGGTGACCGGCGGTAGGGTCGGCGCCGTAGGTCGACGACGGCGACGGAGCCAGATACCGGCGACGGAGACCGGCGACGGCGACGGAGACCGGCGACGAAGCCGGAGACCGGCGACGGAGGTCGACGCCGGGGACCGGTGGTCGGGTCGGGTCGGCGCCGACGGTCGGCGACGGCGCCGAAGGCCGTGGACCGAGATAGAGAGTCTAGTGAGAGAGAGAGTCTAGTGAGAGAGAGAGCCGTTAGAGAGAAGTTAGAGAGAAAATAATTGGCGAAGTGTATAAAGGGAAAAGATAATATGTTGTACATCTGTAAATAAAGTCACGTGTGTGGTGGGTGAGCTCTTAATGGAATAGGCCAGTCAATGGGTCGGAGAATAAAAGCGGCCCAAACATAGAATCAGGCTCAAATCATAGATCCGAGTCCAACAGCTAAGGAGTCTATAAAGTCACCAATTAAGAGCGTGAAACTTACACAAATTCTGGTAATTTCAGCTACAATTTCCTAACTACTATTCCCTTCTTCTTCGATCCTCTTCTCTTCAGCTAAATCTTTTGTGTTCTTTCTTTCTCAGGTTCAAGTTCACCAATAGAGTTAGTTAGTGATCAATGTTGTAATAGTTTTTCTACACGTTGATTAATAAAAGAACTTGTGTTTCTCTCATTGTTTTGTTATTTTATCAAATTATATTTTCAATTCTCTGTACAAAACAAAACAGCAGCAGTGAGGGGGCAGCAATAGCTAGGCAGTGATGGGTTTGGATGTCGATTTCATACAGTGGCTGTTGGATTATTTTCATCGGAGAGAAGCAACAAGAGAAGAGTGCAACACTGGTTTGGCTTGTGCTATGGCGGTGATGGTGCGGTGTGCAGGTTATGCAGCAACGGCGATAGCTGATTGTGTTACCATTGGTTGATTGGTTCTGCAAAATGGAGCAGGCTGACGGCGGCATCAGCGCTGCATTGTCCACTGGTGGTGACTTTGCAGTGGTGTGATGGGTTTCGGTAGCTGGCGGGAGGCAGTGGAGAGGAGACAAATCGAGGGAGGTGTTGCTGGGTGGTCCACTGTTATGTACTTTGATAATGAAAGAAAAATTGAAATCGCGGAAGGGAAATTTTTATTGCTAATCCATATTCAATACAAATTAGCTATTACAATTGATAAATTGAATTGGATACTACGAGAGATAAGTTGCCATGAAAGCTCCAATCGTCACCTTCAATGGCGATTGGGGATAGAATTAGTCGAGAGGAGGAAGAAGAAGTAGTTAGGAAGAAGAGAGAGAAATGAGAGAATGAGAGGAAAAGATCGTTGGGATTTTACCAAAATAATTCGTTCCCTCCTTCACAATAGTTCACTGTGTTTATATTGAAGTGGACTGTCCGTGCCTCTCACGTGACCCTAATGTATGTCTCTCACGCGACCATTAATACAGGTCATGACAATCCTTCACACTTAAAATCGACCTTGTCCTCAAGGTCATTGTTGAATACTTGACTAGAAGTTGATGATTTAATTTGTTCCTTAGGAAGTATAGAGCACCCACAAAGATACCAATGCCAATAACCAACTTGCAGGTGAACGACTTGTTCAATTGAAGCAATCCAGAGATGCCTATTATCTTGGAAAATTGTTGATGAAAGAAATGAAGTCCGTGCCATTAGAAAAAGTTCTAGCCAGTGTTCAACAACTGAAGCAACTTCAAACTGTAGAGATGCAATTGTATACCCTTCTTTTTTGAATTGAAGTTTTGAGACAGGAGAAGATTGCAAGTTTCCTCTCGCAAATTGCAAAAGCCCATGAATGTGTTTACACGAGCAGAACACAGACTTAATCACTCTTTTGGGGAAATATTCTGAAGTAAGCTTTAGAAGAATAAGCAATGCCGACTGAGCCAATCAATGTATCGCAAAAATATATCCATTTGCTTTTCTTTCACTCAACCATCCTCTTAAGTTGTTGTTAGTTGTTTCCTCAGAATGACTCAACTTGATATGTTTGGTGTGCAAACAGATGCAAATGAACCTCCGGATCCATGAAAAAGTCGACATTTCACATCTCATTTGATGTTTATCTGCCACAACACCCGTCATGCTTCTGTATAGTTTGACTATCCTCAAAGGAGAAGTCCTGAGAGGATGCACATAGTAAGTGTTTAAATGCAGCAAGAGTAACACAAGAAGTTCATTCCTGTCAATGGAGACTGCAAAATGATACTTCTTTTCTTCCTTTTGGACATAGACAGTAACAATAGCTCCATCAAACAACTGATATGACCGAAATAACAAGGGAAGAACCTTCACTGTATCACTACTTAGTAGACGTAATCGAGCAATAGTGCATAGTTATGACAACTTGAACTTAATAGGCTTCATATAAGTGATATCAATCACATCCAAGATAGTATCTCCAGAGACAAAAACTATAATATTTCAATTATTTTCCTTCTCAAAACCATAAAAGAAGAAGTCAGCAGTGAGTTTATTAATCAGCCCGTCAGAATAAGCAATCAACACATGTAGGAATGAAGACATACCCAACTCTACCCCATCAAGTAAAGTCTATAGAACCTGTCCAATATCAAACCAATTGCAAATGTGTAAGCCTAAGGTACATCCAAGCCATGAATTGACTTGGGTCATTTCATTCATTTGTCCGTACTTTCGCAGCTCATCAAGGAGTGTGCTCCGAATGGTAATGTGGAGTTGAAACTTTATCGCAACCAAAAACAGATGGCTTACAACAGCAAATATAGAGTCCACATGCCACAGAAAACAACCACTCATTTGAGGCAACACAAAGAGTCTAGAGGCACTTGATCTTGTGGCCATGAACTCACAACTAATTCCTGAAACCCAACGCTGAAATATGTCCTTCACAGGTAATAAAGTGTATACATAAGACCCAAGTTGTAATTGTAGAATTTAGAGATATCCGCCAGGGGTTACTATAAACAAGTTTGCTCCAGGGTCAAAGGGAAATTGATTCAAAATACTTTGATCATTGAGCGTGGAATCAATGTGACAAGATAACATATGAATGATCTTCTTGAAATCATCCACAACAATAATTGAATAATGACTTGTAGTGCCAAGAAATGTGGTAAGCAAACTACAACTGAATGAATACATACCTTACTTTACCCTATCAAGGAAAGCCCAGAAAGCTTGCCCTGCGTCAACCCAATTACAGCTGTTTAAACCCAAAGCTTATGGAAGAAAACCAGTAGTTGTAAGCGGGCCACAACATTCTGCCAAACAATGCCTTTCCAGCTTTATATTGAATAGCTTGCCACCAAACTCTATATCTAGTTTATGTCCCTTGCATGGCAAATTGTTGAGACATATCAATTTCGATATTGTATCCTCAACATCAAGAACATAAAGTCGTGAATTCAAACGTAAGCCCACGATTTCGATCTCCGTGGTATTTGTATTGTGGATGGAGTAAAGTTCAACTAGAATTTCATCTTCTACCCATTGAGAAAATTCGCCAAACACCTGATCTGCTTTGTACTCTAAATTGACCTCACTGGTATTTTCCACTTTCAGCAGTTCAACAATAGCCTGGTTGCAAGAATCCACCTCAGATTGGTTGTCCCCTTCATTCATTTCCCCCGAATAGACATTAAGACAAAAACCTCATTGGCAGTCAACGCGATGGAAACACCCAGAAACGCATGAGTTGCATTAGCAGTCAACACTGAATATACAATCCTTACCCCAACTCTGAAATTGTTTTAAATTCACAATTATTCTAGAAATTCCATCCACAAAGGCCCTGCTATTGGCATTATTTCGTTCAACCAATTCAGTCAAAGTCGATGATTCCACAAACATCTTCTTCAAATTACTACCCACAGTCGAGTCAGGTTCGTTCTATAATACCAATTGTTATGTACTTTGATAATGAAAGAAAAATTGAAATCGTGAAAGGAAAATTTTTATTGCTAATCCAAATTCAATACAAATTAGCTATTACAATTGATAAATTGAATTGGATACTATGAGAGATAAGTTGCCATAGAAGCTCCAATCATCACCTTCAATGGCAATTAAGGATAGAATTAGTCGAGAGGAGGAAGAAGAACTAGTTAGGAAGAAGAGAGAGAAATGAGAGAATGAGAGAAAAAGATCATTGGGATTTTACCAAAATAATTTGTTCCCTCCTTCACAATAGTTCATTGTATTTATATTGAAGTGGACTGTCCGTGCTTCTCACGTGACCCTAATGTATGTCTCTCACGCGACCATTAATACAGGTCATGACAATCCTTCCCACTTAAAATCGACCTTGTCCTCAAGGTCATTGTTGAATACTTGAATAGCAGTTGATGATTTGGTTTGTTCCTTAGGAAGTATAGAGCACCCACAAAAATTCCAATGCCAATAACCAACTTGCAGGCAAACGACTTGTTCAATTGAAACAATCCAGAGCTTTCTATTATCGTGGACAATTATCGATGAAAGAAATAAAGTTCGTGCCTTTAGAAAAAGTTCTAGCCAGTGTTCAACAACTGAAGCAACTTCAAACTGTAGAGATGCAATTGTATACCCTTCTTTTTTGAATTGAAGTTTTAAGACAGGGAAAGATTGCAATTTTTCTCTCGCAAATTGCAAAATCCCATGAATGTGTTTACACGAGCAGAACACAGACTTAATCACTCTTTCGGGGAAATATTCTGAAGTAAGCTTTAGAAGAATAAGCAATGCCGACTGAGCCAACCAATTTATCGCAAAAATATATCCATTTGCTTTGCTGTCACTCAACCGTCCTCTTAAGTTGTTGTTAGTTATTTCCTCAGAATGACTCAACTTGATATGTTTGGCGTGCAAACAGATGCAAATGAACCACCGGATCCATGAAAAAGTCGACATTTCACATCTCATTTGATGTTTATCTGCCACATCACCCGTCATGCTTCCGTATAGTTTGACTATCCTCAAAGGAGAAGTCCTGAGAGGATGCACATAGTAAGTGTTTAAATGCGGCAAGAGTAACACAAGAAGTTCATTCCTGTCAATGGAGACTGCAAAATATTACTTCTTTTCTTCCTTTTGGACATAGACTACAGTAACAGTAGCTCTATCAAACAACTACTATGACCAAAAAAAACAATGGAAGAACCTCCACTGTATCACAACTTAGTAGACGTAATCGAGCAATAGTTTATAGTAATGACAACTTAAACTTAATAGGCTTCATATAATTGATATCAATCACATCCAAGATAGTATCTCTAGGGACAAAAACTATAATAGTTCCATTATTTTCCTTCTTAAAACCATAAGAGAAGAAGTCAGCAGTGAGTTTATTAATCAGCCCGTCAGAATAAACAATCAGTACATGTAGGAATAAAGACATACCCAACTCTATCCCATCAAGGAAAGTCCATAGAACTTGTCCAATATCAAACCAATTGCAAATGTGTAAACCTAAGGTACATCCAAGCCATGAATTGACTTGGGTCATTTCATTCATTTGTCAGTACTTTCGCAGCTCATCAAAGAGTGTGCTCCGAATGGTAATGTGGAGTTGAAACTTTATCACAACCAAAAACAAATGGCCTACAATAGCAAATATGGAGTCTACATGCCACAGAAAACAAACACTCATTTGAGGCAACACTGAGAGTCTAGAGGCATTTGATCTGGTGGCCATGAACTCACAACTAATTCCTGGAACCCAACGCTGAAATATGTTTTTCACAGGTAATACAGTGTGTATATATGACCCAAGTTGTAATTGTAGAATTTAGAGATACCCGACAGGGTTTACTATAAACAAGTTTGCTCCAGGGTCAAAGGGAAATTGATTCAAAATACTTTGATCATTGGGCGTGGAATCAATATGACAAGATAGCATATGAATGATCTTCTTGAAACCATCCATAGCAATAATTGAATAATGTCTTGTAGTGCCAAGAAATGTGGTAAGCAAACTACAACTGAATGAATACATACCTGACTTTACCCTATCAAGGAAAGCCCAGAAAGCTTTCCCTGTGTCAACCCAATTACAACTGTTTAAACCCAAAGCATGTGGAAGAAAACCATTAGTTGTAAGCGGGCCACAATATTCTGCTAAACAATGCCTTTCTAGCTTTATATTGAATAGCTTGCCACCAAACTCTATGTAAAGTTTATGTCCCTTGCATGGCAAATCGTCGAGACACTTCAATTTCGATATTGTATCCTCAACATCAAGAACGTAAAGTCAAGAATTCAAACGTAAGCCCACGACTTCGATCTCTGTGGTATTTGTATTGTGGATGGAGTAAAATTCAACTAGAATTTCATCTTCTGCCCATTGAGGAAACTCGCCAAACACCTGATCTGCTTTGTATTCTAAATTGACCTTATTGTTATTTTCCAATTTCAGCAGTTCAACAATAGCCTGGTTGCAAGAATCCACCTCAGATTAGTTGTCCTCTTTATTCATTTCCCTCGAATAGACATTAAGACAAAAACCTCATTGGTAATCAACACTACGTAAACACCCATAAATGCATGAGTTGCATTGGCAGTCAACACTGCATATACAATCCTCACCCCAAATCTAAAATTGTTTTAAATCCACAATTATTCTAGAAATTCCATCCACAAAGGCCCTTCTAAAATTGTTTTAAATCCATAATTATTCTAGAAATTCCATCCACAAAGGCCCTTCTATTGGCATTGTTTCGTTCAACCAATTCAGTCAAAGTCTATGATTCCGCAAAAATCTTCTTTGAATTACTACCCACATTCGAGACAGGTTCGTTCTCTGATACCAATTGTTATGTACTTTGATAATGAAAGAAAATTGAAATCGTGAAAGGTAAATTTTTATTGCTAATCCAAATTCAATACAAACTAGCTATTATAATTGATAAATTGAATTGGATACTACGAGAGATAAGTCACCATGGAAGCTCCAATAGTCACCTTCAATGGCGATTAAGGATAGAATTAGTCGAGAGGAGAAAGAAGTAGTTAGGAAGAAGAGAGAGTAATGAGGGAATGAGAGAAAAAGATCATTGGAATTTTACCAAAATAATTCATTCCCTCCTTCACAATAGTTCATTGTGTTTATATTGAAGTGGACTGTCCGTGCCTCTCACGTGACCCTAATGTATGTCTCTCACGCGATCATTAATACAGGTCATGACATCCATCGATGGTAGGTTACCGGTGGTGAGGCAGTTCGGAGGGTGGGGCATCATTGGGTGGATGTTTCATCGGTGTCTGGATGCAATTAGAGGGCTCTAGCAGTTTGGTTCGTGAAGGAGAAGAAGGAAACGGCGCCGGCTAGTACTGTTGTGGTGGTGGCGATGTATTACAAAATGATTAAGGTTTGGCTTGGTTTTGTTAAAAAAGGGAGAAAGTGAAGTTATAATATCAGTGGTTGGATCAAGTTTGATCAACGACTGGCATTATAATTACATTATGGGCTTTAAATTGGGGTTAAAATTAGGTTAAAAAGTTGAATTGGGAATTTCAATTTTGGAGTCAAATTTGAAATTAATTTATGTTTAAATTGGCATAAGTTGAGTACAAATATGGCTAGAATTTATATTGATTTAATTGAATTAGGTTGCTATTTAATAGATGTAATAAGGACTTGGAAAGAAAATTGTAAGATGTCGCTATTAAAAATAAGCTAGCACGTAAAATTAATGCTACGCAAAAATATTATAAAATTATCGATAATAAATTTAAAATAAACTAGGTATAATTTTAAGAATTATTATTATTATTATTATTATTATTATTATTATTAATAATAATAATAATAATAATAATAATAATAATAATAATAATAATAATAATAACTAGGTGTTTGTAATTATGAGCATGAATATTTACGAAAAATATTATATTTAAATTGATGAAATAGGATAACAATTAAATTGCTTACTTTAAAATCATGAGTGTGATATGTCAATATTTTACTACCAAAGTAATACATAAAAATACTAATATTTAAAATTAATAATTTTGGTAAAATAGCAGTCGGGGGAGCATTGGGGGGTCAAAATTAAGTGTCAATACCCATAATAAGCAAAAGAAGATGAAACTCCTTTACGGTGAGGAAAAAGTCGGCCTGGTATGGTTGTAGAGGACAAAGATTAAAAGTAATAAGATTGAGGATATGTCTAATAAACTCCATAATGTATGGACGTATGTTACTAATTTGGGGTGTTATTCAAATGATCACATGTACAGTCACACATATAACCTTATAGAAAAATTTTGTGACCATATATGTGTGCACGTTATACAAGAGAGGAAAGAAAAATCTTATGGGATGAAATAAAGAGCTAGAGTCACGAGGAAAGAAAAATCTTATGGGACGAAATGAAGATCCTGAGTCATAAAATACACTTGCCTTGATTTATTTTAGCTGATTTCAACCAGTGTTAAAATAGAAAATAGAATAGGAGGGAATCCAATTACTTCGGTTGAGACAAGTGATTTTTCTAATTACAACAACAACAACATACCCAATGTATTCCCACCTAGTGGGTCTGAGGAGGGTAGAGTGTACACAGATCATCTCACTACCTCAAGAGAAGTAGAGAGGCTGTTTCTGGTAGACCCCCAGCTTAGGACCAATAACCGTATAACAAATACAAAAAGTAAGCAGATAAAAACTAGTATGGTACACAAAACAAACTAACAGTATAACAAACACAAAAGATAAGTGCATCACAAACTAGTACAGGATGCAAAAAAGTCAACACCACTAACCCCAAAAACTACAGCCCCAACACTACGAACCAGAAACTCTAGACCTAAAGGAGCACTCCCCTATTACTACTGCCACGCTCCCGCCCCCTAACCCTCTACCCTAATCCGCGTCCTCCATACCTTATTATCAAGGGTCATGTCCTCTGTAAGCTGTAATTGCTCCATATCATGCCTAATCACCTCCCTCCAATATTTCTTCGGTCTACCTTTAGCTCGCCTAAAACCATCCATAGCCAGAGTCTCACACCTCCGTACTGAAGCATTAGGGCCCCTCCTCATCCTATGCCCGAACCAATGTAGTCTCACTTCTCGCAACTTATCCTCCACTGAGGCAACTCCTACCTTCTCCCAAATAATCTCATTCCTTACCTTATCTTTCCTGGGATGTCCACACATCTATCTCAATATTCGCATCTCCGGCACCTTCACCTTTTGGATGTGGGAGTTCTTAACTGGTCAACACTTCACTCCATACAGCATAGCCGTCCGGACTACCACTCTGTAGAACTTTTCTTTAAGCTTTGGGGGCACCTTCTTATCACAAAGGACTCCCGAAGCGAGCCTCCACTTCAACCACCCTGCCCCAATACAATGCATGACATCCTCGTCAATCTCACCATTACCCTAAATTATAGACCCCAGATACTCGAAACTCACCCTCTTCTGGATGGCCTGAGATTCTAGCTTCACAACCATTCTATCTTCTTATGACATATTACTGAACTTACACTCCAAGTACTCTGTCTTTATTCTACTTAACCGAAAACCTTTAGATTCAAGTGTCTGTCTCTAAACCTCCAACTTATCATTAACTTAACCCCGAGTCTCGTCAATCAGAACCACATCATCTGCAAATAACATACACCAAGGCACCTCCCCTTGAATATGTCGCGTCAAAACATTCATCACCAAGGAAAATAGAAACGGGCTAAGAGTTGATCCCTGGTGCAACCCTATCAAAACTGTGAAGTGCTCCGAATCTCCACCTACTTTCCTCACACGAGTCTTTGCACTATCATACATATCTTGAATTGACATAATATATTCCACGTACACCCCTCTAGCCTCCAAGCACCTCCACAAAATCTCCCTGGTAACTCTATCATATGCCTTCTCTAGATCAATAAACACCATGTGTAAGTGGATGTAGGTATACTTGAAATGACAAGCATGGGGAGGATATTTTTATGTAGTCATTAAGCACAAGAGGTTAACATAAGAAATTACTCAATTCAGTAATGATCAAGGAGAAAAAAGAGTATGATATAGCCAGAATTGCTGCAACTTTTGTGGAATACTATCAGAGATTACTATGAAAGAAGAAAACAAGCAAAATACAGGCTAATATGTATATTATGCAGTAGGAAAATATCCTTAACACTATACACCAGATGAATTTACCGAAAGAGTTCACACAGAAGGATGTCAAGGAAACCTTTTTGGCATTGCTAGTATGAAGAGCGCAGGGCTTAATGGATATGAATATGTATTTTTTAAAGCTACATATGACATAATAGGGGGAGATATAAAAAAAATAGTACTAAATTTCTTCAGGAATGAAAAACTTCTTAAAAAATTGAATGCAACAAATGTTGCTCTTATTCATAGAGTGGAATGTTCATATCACATAGCCAATAGAGGCCCATTTCTTATTGCAATATCATATAAAAATACATATGTAAAATGATCTATAGAAGGTTAAAAGAAGTAGTAGTTCATATAGTTGCAGATAATCAGGTAACATTTGTGCAAGGAGGTCCATGGTGCATAATGTGCTTATGCCATGATCTACTTAGGCATTATGAAAGACAGAAAAAACCTAGGTGTTCAATAACGACTGATTTTTGAAAATCATATAATATGGTGAGTTAGAGTTTCTAGAGAAATTGTTATAGGGTTATGATTTTTCAAGTTGTTAATGATATGTGTTACCACTCCAATTTACTCTATCAAATTAAGTGGTGAGGGGCATGGATTTCTTTAGGTAAAAAGAGGACTAAGACAGGGGACTTTGCTTCTTCTTGTCCTAGTAATGGAGTACTTATCAAGAACATTTCATTACATGAGTCTACTGCCTGAATTTAAGTTTCATCTTATGTGCAAAAGTACTAAGCTAAATTATTCGATATTTACTTATGATTTAATGGAGTTTTATAAGGGTGAAGAGTTAGTTTTCACCAGAGTGAATAAGGCATTAGATCACTTTAGTGCAACTACAAGCTTGGAAACAAACCTACAGAAATCTGGTATGTTTATTACTAGAGTTACAAACCAGGTAAAGCTTAACTTGTTGGCAAAAACTAGATTTATATTTGGTGAATTCCTAATTATATATTTGGGATTGCCTTTGAAATCTAAAAACTACAGAGTATGCCAATAAACTATCATATGCAGGAATATTGCAAGTACTGAATGTAGTTTTGTTCTCAATACATAATTTTTGGTGATTTGCATTTATTCTTCCTCAAAGTATTCTAAAGAAAGTTGATAGAAAATCTATAAAGTATGTATTTGAATACTGAAGGGAAAAAGAAGACATGTTTAGTAGCTTGGGAGAAAGTTTGTGTTCCTAAAATCAAGGAGGCATGAATATCAAAGATGGTAGAATTTGGAATATTGCATCTGTAGGGAAGATTGCATAGCAATTTCTGGTGAATAAAAATTCTCTTTCGGTGAGATGGGTTAATGGTGTGTATATGAAAGAAAAAACTAATTTTTGGGACCATAAAGCACCCTAAGATAGTAATTGCGTAACACCCCAAATTTTTGGTCCGTGAAATTTTTGAAATTTTATCCTCACTATACTAACTATGACTCTCCTTATTACTTGTAAAGAGTCTTAACTAGTCATAAGGATCCACATTGTAGCCTGACCAGTATATGTGCCAAAGTGTAATACCCCACACTTTTCCTAACTTAAATTCGTTCTTAGAATGTTAAGAAATAGCTTTTGAAATGAAGAATATTTATTTCATGTAGAATTTTCCAGATTTAGACTTTCCATTGTATGGAAAATTGAATAAGCTTTCCATCGATACCAAATTCGCCCAAATTCGATACTCGGTTGAGGAGTTAGAGCATTTTTAAGTTCACAGTGTGCCACCTGGGCACTCAGCGCGTTGCGGAGGAGGGTAAAATAATGATTGTCAAATTTTAGTGGCCCTCCGAGATAGCCTTGCATCACGGAGAAGTCCAAATTCCCAATTGTCCCATTTCAGTAGACCACGCGATATTGACGCATCTCGGAGAGGGCCAATTTTCCAATTATCGATTTTCAGTAGCCCAACGCGATATTGGCGCGTCGTGCCAGTGGCCAAAATGGCATTTCAAAGGGGCACCGTGATGGTGGAACGTCACAGAGAATGTCCAGTTCTCACTCATCCAATTTGCAGTAAGCCACCACGATAGTGGCGCGTCGCGGTAGCCACCCAAATAAAAAAAAATGTTACATTTTCAGTTTCTTCTGTAAGTTTAAAGAGGACATTTTGGTCAATTTTCAAGGACTCAATCCATCCAAAACACAAGATTAATCATATTCAAATCACTTTGTGCTCATTATTCATCGAGTTAGATTAGTTTAATGGCTTTGTTATGGCATAAATGGATAGTGTTGCAAGCTCTAATTATGGTATAACAATACCAATGGTTAATGACTAATTAAAAAGACTCCTTGTTAAATGGATGGTTATGTGTGAATATTTTAACATGGGCTTAAAGAGGGTCGAGTTAACAAAGTCGTGGAAGGTGGAAGTCTCGGGGGGACCAAAACTGGAAACTCATGTTTGTCGATGTGAGGTTTGATTTTAGTGATCATGTGCATGATGTCACACTTATACTTAGTTTGAGATGTACTAGTCATCTTAGGTTTTTCTCCAGTTTGTGAGGCTAACATACAATGAGACCCTTTCAGCCGGGGAGAGCTGAACCCATATAGCCCATGGGTGGACTTAGAAAGGAAAAGCTACACAACCCGGGTTAAAAGTTTTAAATGCATGTTAAACCCAGTTTCCTTTCCTGGCATGGTATATATATACATATATATATGTGTAAGTATGTGATTGCATATGGTTAATTACTTTGGTTTTGAATAATGGCATTATTTTATTCTTATTCCTGAATACATGCTAGTGCTCATTCCGCTAACCATCTTTGGGTGTTGTATCTCCATGCGTTGCAGGAATCGGCCATACTACTCATTCTACTCAGTGACTTGGATTTGGGGACAGCTTTGTGTCAGATTGAAGTGGTAAGATTCCATACTCCGAAAGACTCCATTTCATGCTATGGAATTCTTTTATTTATCTTTATTTCTTGGACTTTGGTTTTGGCTATGGTCAGGGGCATGTCCCGATCGGATGCTCTTTGATGTCAGATAGAGGCTTTACGAGACTACTATGGGCATAGGCAGTGGTGATATTGGTGTCAGCCTTGGTATTGGTATTGGCATTAGGGTTGGAACTGATTGAATATTTGATTTAGGTTGTTGAATTATGATTATAAAGCATCCTGGGTTTTGGTCCATAGAAAATTTCCTGAGTTTTTGGCTTCTAGACATGATACGACTAGAAGGTATGAAAATTTCTCTCTCCAACGATCACCTTTAACATTAACGCTTACCTTCACGCTCCACCCCGACTGACCGGCTGTTTCTGATGCCGGCGACGGCGTCGATTGAGCCGGGAAAGGTAAGGTTGAACCTCTCTCCCACCCCAGATCTCCCTCACCCCCAGTTTTTCTTTGTACTCGCCCCCCCTTTCCCCCCTAAATTCCTTTTTGGTTTCGTCGCTCCAATCGTCGGTGGAACTACGATTCCCGCTGACTCGATGCCGGCAACAGTGAGGGGTTTCACCTGCGGCAAAATAGGTAGGTCAAACAGGTGGTTTGAGTCAGAAGACGTCCAGATCCCGACAAGATTGCAGAAGGCTCTCCAACGTTACTCGACGACTCTCCAGCGACACTCCGAAAATGTACCAGCAGTTCTTTTACCAGTGACCTTACTCCGGCAATGATTTTTGACATCAAATTGATGGAACCAGCATCTAGCAGGCGTACCGGTGACATCTACACTTTTAGGCTTTTAGCCACTTCAGTCAGTTTTTGATTTCCTGTATATTATTTAGTTGTGGTGTCCCTGTCTTTTGTTACGGCTTCTGTTTCACTTTTTTGCACCCTTTCTGTTGCTTTTGTGGGTAGTAGTGTCCGGCTACTTTGTTTGGAGATTGTTGTTGAGTTGTGTTCCGAATTAGTACATCGCTTGACTTAGTATTAATTTGTGGGGTAGACTTTTTCCGCAATTATTCCATCTACTTTACTTGTACCTTTCTTTTCCTGTTGTTGATTTATTACTGTTACCTCTTATGTTGCTTCATATTATTTATCATACTATCTCCTATATCTTGACTTGTGTGTCTGCTGTAGTATATTCGTGACTTGCACCACCCCTTATTATTTGTTTGCCTGTCCTTAGTGCCAGGCCATCAGTGTGCTCTATTTTTCTTACTGTTAGTTTTGTCCTTACCTTGGTTTTGTTTTGTTTCTCCCTATTTGAGTTTAGTTTTGTTTCTTGATTATTTCTTCTAATTTTTGTGAGCCTTGTATTTCCTGCTGCTGCTTTGTTACTACCATTGTTTATATTTTCCTATATTTTCTTATAATAGTGGCGGTAGGCATTGATAGTTGGATAGGTTCATGTCCGAGGGGGTTAGGCCGGGGGGCTGTTGTGAGGGTGAGGGTGGGGGTGGGAGGGAGGACAAGGTTTGGCCTTAGGGGCGGTAGAGGAAGACGTGTAGATAAAGATGGTAGGCTGAAGGTTGGGTCTTGGAATATAGGGACTTTTCAGGGTAAGTCCATAGAGCTTGTGAAGATTCTTAAAAAGAGGAAGATTAATATTGCGTGTGTTCAAGAGACCAAGTGGGTAGGGTCTAAGGTTAGGGATGTAGGTGGTTACAAGCTTTGGTACTCTGGGAGCGAGAGGCGTAGGAATAGAGTTGGCATCTTAGTAGATGAAGATCTTAGAGGTTAGGTAGTAGAGGTTAAGAGGATCAGCGATAAGTTGATGACTATGAAGTTAGTCATTGGGGGGTTTACCCTGAATGTGTGTAGTGCTTATTTGACACAAGTGGGCTTGGATGGGGAGGAGAAAATACGGTTTTGGGAGGCTTTGGATGAGGTGATGAGAGGTGTGCCTAGCTCAGAGAAGATTGTTGTAGCAGGAGATTTCAATGGGCATCTCGGGGCGTTACCGGGAGGCTTTGGGAATGTACATAGTGGTTTTGGTTTTGGGGAAAGAAATGAAGAGGGGGCTACTCTATTGGATTTTAACAGGTCCTTTGGGCTGGTGGTGGTGAACTCGTGCTTCCCGAAGAAGGAAGATCACCTGATCACCTTCTGAAGAGCGTTAGCCAAGACCCAGATTGACTTTTTGTTGCTTAGAAAAGGAGATAGGGTGTTGTGTAAGGACTGTAAGGTCATCCCGAGTAAGAATCTTTCGACCCAGCATAGGCTCTTGGTTATGGATTTAGTTATAAAGAAGGATAGAAAGAGAAGGGGTGAGGAGTGTAGACCTAGAATTAAGTGGGACGGCTTGACGCCAGTGAATGCGTGGGAGATAAAGGAGAAGTTGGCTGGAATGGGGGTGTGGGAGTGAAGGGGGATGTGGATAGTATGTGGGATAGGGTGACTAGGTGCATCAGAGAGAATGCTAGTGAGGTGTTGGGTGTTTCTAGGGGCCGAGTCGGGCATCATCGGAGGGATTGGTGGTGGAATGAAGAGGTTAAAAAGAAAGTGGAGACCAAGAAAGGGGCGTATACTAAGTTGGTTGAGAGTAAGGACGAAGAAGAGAAGCGGGTAAACAGGAAAGAGTACAAGTTAGCTAGGAAGGAGGCTAAGTTAGCAGTTATGGCGGCTAAGACGGCAGCTTTTGAGGGCTTGTATGCGGGGTTATAGGAGAAAAGAGGGGAAAAAAAGTTGTTTAGACTCGCTAAGGCTAGGGAGAGGAAAGGTCGTGACCTCGACCAGGTAAAGTGCATTAAGGGGGAGGATGGTAAAGTGTTGGTGGAGGACGGCCACATTAAGAATAGATGGCAGTCGTATTTTCATAGGCTCTTGAATGACGAAGGGGATAGAGCTATTGTGTTAGGGGAGCTGGAGCACTCAGAGGAGTGTCGAAATTTTAGTTATTGTAGACATTTTAAGGTAAAAGAGGTTAGAAAGGCTATTTGTAGGATGCGAAAGGGTAGGACGATGGGGCTTGATGAGATACCGGTGGATTTTTGGAAGTTTTCTGGCGAGGCTGGTTTAAGGTGGTTGACTGGATTATTTAACAAAATTTTTGAGACGGTGAAAATGCCTGAGGCTTGGAGGTAGAGTACTATGATCCCTCTTTATAAGAACAAGGGTGACATTCAGAGTTCTAATAACTATAGGGGTATTAAGTTATTGAGTCACTCTATGAAGATTTGGGAGATGTGAGGCTGAGACGGATAGTGTCTATTTCGGAGAATCAGTTTGGATTTATGCCTGGCCGCTCAATAACGGATACCTTCACCTAGTACGGAGGCTGGTGGAACAGTATAGGAAAATAAAAAGGACCTGCACATGGTGTTTATCTACTTGGAGAAGGCATACGACAAAGTCCCCAGGGAGGTGCTTTGGAGATGCTTGGAGGTGAGTGGAGTCCTGGTGGCATATATCAGAGCAATTAAGGACATGTATGATGGAGCTAAAACTCAGGTGAGGACGGTGGGAGGAGACTCAGAGCATTTCACTGTCTTGATAGTATTGCATCAGGGATCTACTCTTAGTCCCTTTTTGTTTGCTTTGGTGATGGATGTGTTAACGCGGCGTATTCGAGGAGAAGTGCCTTGGTGTATGCTTTTTGCAGATGATGTAGTTTTGATTGATGAGACGTGGGGGTGAATGATAAATTAGAGGTGTGGAGACAAACTCTTGAGTTTAAAGGGTTCAGGTTGAGTAAGACCAAGACAGAGTATTTAAAATGCAAGTTTAATAATGTGAGGCTGGAGAATGAGGTGGTAGTGAAGTTGGAATCACAGGTGGTATGTAAGAGGGATAGTTTCAAGTATCTCGAGTCCGTGATTTAGGGTAACGATGAGATTGATGAGGATGTCTCGCACCGTATTGGGGCGGGATGGATGAAGTGGAAGCTCTCTTCGGGAGTGTTGTGTGATAAGAAGGTGCCGCCCAAGCTTAAAGGCAAATTCTACAGGGTGGCAGTCCGTCCGGCCATGTTGTATGGAGCGGAGTGTTAGCCAGTTAAGAACTCCCACATTTAAAAAATGAAAGTGGCAGAAATACAGATATTACATTGGATATGTGGGCTGACTAGGGGGGATAGAGTTCGGAATGAGACTATCAGGGAGAAGGTTGGTGTGATGTCAGTGGAGAATAAGCTGCGGAAAGTTCGATTGAGATGGTTCGGACACGTGATGAGGAGGGGCATGGATGTCCTAATTCGTAGGTGTGAGAGGCTAGCTTTGGATGGTTTTAGGCAGGGTAGGGGTAAGCCGAAGAAGTACTGGGGAGAGGTGATTAAGCGGGACATGGAGCAGTTACAGCTCACTGAGGACATGACCCTAGATAGGAAGATCTGAAGGACATAAATTAGGGCAGAAGGCTAGGGTCAGTCTGGGTCGCTAGTGTAGGGAATTACTTGGTGGGGGTATTATTCTTGGTATGATACCTTGTTTCATGCTTTATTACGAATCTGTTTACTTATCTCTGTTTTCTATTACTTGTGGGTGTCGTATTTGTGTTATGCCATCTTGTTCCATGCTTTACTATGAATTTTTTTAGTATTTGGTATCTCGAGCCGGGGGTCTATCGGAAACAACCTTTCTACTTCTTTAGAGGTAAAGGTATGGACTGCGTACAGCTTACCCTCCCTAGACCTCACTATGTGGGAATACACTGGGTTTGTTGTTGTTGTTGTTGACATCATACGACTAGGGGGTATTAGTCGTATGATGGGGTACAATTGGTAGGTTCTTAGTCGTATGGTAACCAGTTTGGTTTGGATTGGTTTCTGTCTAAGGTGTGAATGGACTCTTTACTAGTCGTTTGTTAAGGTACGAGTCGTAGTGGCTAGGTCATATGATGCCTTGTGTCTAGTCTAGTGCATTCTATCCAAGGTATGGTTTTTGGGGTACTACTTGTATGTTAAGATACAAGTTGGATCACGTGTGGTCGTATGTTGGTCAGTATGGAGGTCCAAGGTGAGGCCTAAGGTGCGAGTTAGGGTACCACTCGTACCCTAAGGTATGGTTTGGGGAGGGTGGTCGTACCTTCCTGCAGGAATTTTAAGCAGTTTAAGTTGGGGTTAATCTGAACAGTTCCCCTCTTAACCTCTTAAGGCCCCATGACTTATAAACCTCTCGGGACATCATTTAAAGTATTTGCAATCACTCAAACTCTTTTAAACACTCTCAAATTCTCTCAAGGATCTTGGGTCAAGGAAGGCTAGGGTTTCATCAATAGGATTAATTTGGGGCGTACAGGGGTGATTTCTCTCCGTGATCTTCGTAATCTAAGGCATGTACTCCTTCCTCATTGTTAGTTCCAACTAAAGGCATGTTTTATGGATTGTTTTCATGGCATAAATGTCGTATGGTTTATGTTTTCAAATATATGTTGGGGGTTTTGGTTACAATGGTTGGTTATGATTTTCCCATGTCTTTTACTTATGATTTTCATATTAGTATGGTGGTTTGAACATTTGGTTGCATGGGAATGGTTAATTGGTACATGGTTTTGGCTTTGGAAACATATGCCCCCAACCTATTTGATAAAATGCCTATGAGAATGCTTTTAGAATATTATTGGACTTTTAATGTAACTGTTGCATGGTATAACTTGGTAATGGAGCCCTAAATGGTATAAATGGTTTGGAATGGTTAAATGGTAAGGTCTTGGTGGTAATGATTGGTCTAATTGAAAGCCTTGTGGGGTACAAAGGAATCCCTCAAGCAAATATAATAATGATCACTTATGGGGTATATAGGATTCCCCCAAGTCAACTTAATAATGTAATCTATATGTACGTAGGAATCACTTCTAATATACGAACAAACTATGGAATCAAAACTACAATTAAAATATAAATACGAAAGATAAAGATAGAACGGAAAGGTAATAAGATAGACACAATGAAAGGAATTAAAAGCAAATAAAGGGTATATCAAACACTAAACCCTCAATCAATATACCAAACAAAGCACCTAAATTTTACGTAGACGTCTAGGGAATTGGATTCTCAAGCAACCCACGTTTCTAAATAAAGTTTCAACAGAAGTGATTCCGTGCTTGCCTCATACTCTCAATAGAGTATACATTCATAATTCATTAATAATCAAGCAAAACAAAGAGAATAAGCTTGCCTCCAAAGTATTTATAGTTTCGAATAATTATTATAATTTTAGGGCCCAAAAGTCACTCAGTTGCAAGAAAAGACCCACTAGGGACTGTTTTGATCCGCTCTTGAAATGTTAGAGCAGATCAAAAGTAAAACCAAAGCGCCTTAGGCATAAGTCCTTTCCAAGGGTCTTTATAGTCCAATTTTTCTACCCTTTCCTTCTCCAATAATCCTTGGACCAATGTGAGTGCGATCATTAAGAAATGACACCCTCTTGATGGTACGGAGGCTTTTTCAAGTACTTCCCTCTTCATGAACAATCCTTTGATCATTTGAAGCTCTCGGGCTTGACTTCTAGTAAATGGTTTGGAGCTAATCCAGATTGTATCATCGTCTCTATCTTGAGAAGAATTTGACCTCAAATTCATAGGGTGATCATCTTCTATCATGTCAAAGAGTGAAAAATCACACACATTAAAGGTATTGTGTAATTGATAATCCGGAGGAAGGTTAATCTTATAGGCATTGTTGTTTATCCTTTCAAGCACTTGAAATGGACCATCACCTTATGGCATCAATTTGGCTTTTCTTTTGGTTGGAAACCTATCCTTTCGGAGGTGTATCCAAAGCCAATCACTCGATTCAAGCACAAGTTGTTTCCTTTTCTTGTTTACTCTTTTGGCCACCTCTTTATTCTTCTTTTCAAGGAAAATTCTTACCTTGTCATGCAACTTCTTCATGGTTTATGCCCTCTTGTCTCTATCTAAGATTATCACAACATCACTAGGCAATAGAGTGAGATCTAAAGGGGTAAGCGGGTTAAAACCATAAACACATTCAAATGGAGTCATACCAATAGTGGAATGGATAACACAATTATAAGAAAATTCGACTAGATGTAGGTGGTCCTCCTAAGAGGACATTTTTCCTTTATCTATACCCAAGTTTCTATTTACCACCTCTATTTTCCCATCCATTTATGGGTGGCAAGATGTTGAGGAAAGCAATTTGGTGCCAAGCCTACCCCACAATGACCTCCAAAAGTGACTAAGGAACTTAGTCCCTATCACTAACAATGGTCCGAGGAATTCCATGTACTTTGACAACATGCTCAATAAACAAATAAGACACATTAGAAGTATCTTCAATTTTATGACATGGAATGAAATGGGCTATTTTTGGTAACCTATCAACCATAACAAAAATGCAATCTCTAACCCCTCCTTGTTCTTGACAATCCTAAAACAAAATCCATAGAGATATCAAGCCATGGGCATTGAGGAGCAGGTAGTGGGGTTTATAATCCTTGAGGAAGAAGGCGGGCTTCTCACTTCTACAATCCATGCATTGGCTATAAATTTTAGTAACATTTTGACGTATCTTGGGCCAGTAGAATTACTCCTCTAGGATTCCAAGGGTCTTGTTAATTCCAAAGTAACCCATCATACCCCCATTATGTTCCTCTCTTACAAACAATTCTCTTCATGAGCTAGAGGGCAAACACAACCTTTTTCCTTTGAACAAGAAACCATCAAACATGGAGTAGGGCATAGAAACACTATCCCTCTCCCATTTTTCCATACCCCATGTCTCACAATCTTGATAGATTTAAGAAAATTTGTGGTCCTCGGGGTACCTTTTCTTTAGACTCTCAAATCCCATCAATTTAGAAAATAATTAGAGATAAGCACATGCTTATTAGACAATGCATCGGCTACCATATTTTCCTTTCCCTTTTTGTATTGAATTACATAAGGGATAGTCTTTAGGAAAGCAATCCACTTGGCATGTCTTTTATTGAGTTTATCTTGGGCCCGGAGATGTTTCAAGGACTCATGATCGGTTCGAATCACAAACTCCTTGGGCCACAAATAATGTTTCCAATTACCTAAGGCTCTAATTATGGCATATAACTCTAGATCATAGGTGTAATAATTAGAGTTGTGCCTGAGCTTTTTGCTAAAATATGCAATAGGTTTATGATCTTGCATTAAGACGGCACCTATTCCTATGTTACTTGCATCACATTCAATTTCAAACATCTTGTCAAAATTGGGTAATTTCTATAAGGGGGTAGAGCTAAGCATAGCCTTCAAAACTTCAAATATATTGGATTGCTCATCACCCCACTTAAAACTTTTATCCTTATGGATCACCTCGGTCAAGGGAGCGGCAATGGTACTAAATCCTTTGAAAAATTGCCTATAAAAACTAGTCAACCCATGGAAGCTTCTTACTTCACCAATGGATTTTGGAATTGGCTAATTCTTAATGGCGTCTATCTTAGATTCATCCACCTCGACTCCTATTGAGCTCATAACAAATCCTAAGAAAGCAACTTCATTTACACTAAAAGAACATTTTTTAAGATTAGCATACAACTTCTCTTTTCTAAGCACTTCAAAAACCTTTTGCAAATGTAAGACATGTTCTTCAAGGGATTTACTATTAACTAGAACATCATCGAAGTATACCATAACAAACTTCCCTATGAATGGTTCCATAACATGGTCCATCAACCACATAAAGCTACTAGGAGTATTGGTGAGGCCAAAAGGCATGACCAACCATTCATATAGACCAAACTTGGTCTTGAATACGGTCTTCCACTCATCACCCGATTGCATCTAGATTTGGTGGTACCCGCTCCTAAGATCTATCTTAGAAAATATACAAGAACCTTTCAACTCATCAAGCATCTCATCCAAATGGGGAATTGGGTGCAATACTTTACCCTTAGCTTATTAATAGCTCGGTAATCAACGTACATGCGCCATGTTCCATATTTCTTTGGCACTAGAAACACCAGAATCATACATGAAATTATGCTCTTTTTGATGTATCCTTGGTTGAGGAGTTCCTCAACTTGCCTTTGGAGCTCTTTTATGTCCTTTGGATTACTTCGGTAGGCCAGTTTGTTGGGTAATTGAGAACCCAATAGAAAATCAACTTGATACTCAATTCCCCAAAGTAAGGGTAATCCTTGGGGAAGTTCCTTTGGTAACTCATCTTTATAATCCTGCAAAACAAGTGAAATATAATGGGGACAGAAGAAGTAGAGTGGTTAGCATGAAAAGCATAGGCTTGGAGGAGCATGGGTGCTTTGTCATCATGCTCTTTGAAAAGATCTTTGTTCCTAGACAACATCACTAAGGGACTCTTCCCTTTCAAGCTCCTCTTCTCTTCTTCTTCATCTTTCTCCTCTATTTGGTCCTTCTTCTCACCTTTTTTCTTAGTCTTATCTTTCAATTCTCTCAATTTTTGGTGACCCACATTTACTTGAGATAGCAAAAATGGATGGAGACAGAATTTCTGACCTTTCAACTCAAAAAAGTACCAATTGGTCATCCCATCATATTTGCTTGAATGATCATATTTCCATGGTCTCCCAAGAAAGAGATGACAAGCTAACATGGATCTCACATCACAATGCACCTTATCATGATAATTCCCGACTTTGAACTGAATCACCACTTGCCTAGTCACCTTCAACTCACCATAATTATTTAACCATTGAAGTTTGTATGGTGTGGCATGTTTGGTTGTGGGAAACTTTAAGAAATCAACCAAAGTAGCACTATCCATATTAGCATAACTTCCGCTATCAATGATAAAAAAACACGTTTTTCATTATAAGACATTTAGTATGGAATTGATTCTCCCTTTGACTAGGGTCATCTATCGCCTTACTAATCATTGCATGCCTCACAACAAAATTTGGAACCTCATACCCTTTATATTGAGGACAAGCGTCTTTATTATCCTTATCTATTTGCTCATCTTCTTGGGACCCCTCTCCATCTTTGGCTTTTTCATCATTCTCATCTTCCAATACCACCTCTTCTCCAAGGTAATACAATTTCTCTTCCATAAGGATCACATTTCTCGGGTTGGGACATTCACTTGCCTTATGTCACCACCCTTGACATTTAAAATATTGAAAAACTTTATTTAGGATTGAGATTAGGACATTTATTACCTTTATTCCTTAGCGTGTACTTTGGAATAGTTTTCTCTAGGGGCTTCTTGTTATTAGACTTGTATTCCTTGTTCTTGTTCCATCCTGATAATAATTGTGCTACCTCTTTACTTTTACTACAAGTGTTGGTAGATAAGTACCCTTTTTGGTTTGTAAGTTGCCTTTTCTATGATATCACTCTCAATCTCCAAGGCCGCTTGGAAGATTTCTTCTATGGTCTTAAATTTGTGAATAGTCATGCATGAGGAGGTATCTTTGTTCAATCCACCTTGAAGTGCATGATGTCAAGGTTCACGTTCTCTCAATGGTCAAGCTTCAAGATCAATTGTTGGAATTCATCATAATAGGCCGTAACACTCTTGCTACCTTGCCTCAAGTTGTACAACTTGTCCAGTAGCTCATGTTTATACCTCTTCAGAACATACCTTTGTCTCATGAATACCTTCAACACATCCCATGGAGGGAGTTGTCCTTTATTTAACATATTTCCAAATCTCTTGGCATAATCCCACCATGTATTGGCATACCCATCAAAATGGGCTATGGCATAGCAACTCTGCTTCTCTTTGATGATATCATTAACTTGGAAGATCTTTTCATAAAAGGACTCTCATAAGAGATAATCTTTGTATCACTTTCGCCTTTGAAAGTTGGAAGACTAACCTTGATTGAATTGATACCTATATCTCGATCCCGGTTACCTTATTGGTTCCATTGATCATAACCTTGAGTCTGGTTTCCTAAGTTTCCTCTACCATTAGGCGCTGGACAAAATCTTCCTCCTCGACCTCAATAACCTTATTGATCCATTGGTCTACCTCTCATTTACTCTACCAATATGTTGGCTTCATCGAATACTCCAAACTCTGCTTGTTGTTCTTTCCTTTCTTCCTCGTCTATTTGGATGGGTTGGTTTTGGTTAAGGGGTACATGGAATGGGGAAATTTTGTAAAGTGGAGGTTGGGGTATTCAAGTTCGAGATTCATCATATTATGTTTGGTTGGATTGAGGTTGGAGTGATCGAATGGGATTTTGGTTTTATGGATATGTAGTGGTTTGAGGAACGAAATCATTTGCTTGTATTGGTGGATTAATCATTTGGTGAAAGTTTTTCAAGGAAATATGAACCGAAGGATTTGGAGCATGCCCACTAGTTGAAGCATAGAAGTGTTGAGGTGTGGATAGGTATGTGTTTTGTTAACTTTCCACGATATCCACTCTTCCACCAATAAGGAATACACTCCCTTCAAGTGAATTTATCTTAGCGTCCATAGAATCAATTTTACAATTGAGAGTTTCAATAGCCACTAAGATAGCATTTGTTGAGTGGTTATCCATGGTTTGCGAAGTTTTGCCTTTCGTAGCCATTGTACCTATGAAGAAAGACGCTAATAAAAACAAAAACACATTAGCGTTAAGGAAATTAACCTTACAAAATCTTCACACCTTTGTTTACCTCACACTTGGATCACAAATGTTGAAAGATGGTTTATACTTCATATGGTAATCGAGGTGTCAAGTTCTACTCTTGATCGGATTGGATTCTTGTTTGATGGACTCATATAAAGATGTAAGGAATTGGATCAAGAATTAACACCAATATTAAAAAGAGAAAAGATTGAAAGAAATGGGACGATGAATGAATTCGGACTCAAGAACTAATCATCCAACTTAGTAGGTGAACTACTAGTTGTTGATAATTTAAAGAATCAAGAGTTGAATTTAAGAATCAAGGAATGAAACTAAGGAATAAAACTAGAGTAAATTGGAGTTTAGCAATGTTAGAATGCATTTGGAACCTGAATTGGACATTGGGAAGGCTTGACATGCGTTTGGGAGGCGTCACACACCTTAGGCGCACCTCTAGAGCACTTCCAGCGCAGGTGGGGAAGGTTGCTCACTGTTTTGACCTATGGCAGCAGTTCCAGCGCACCTCTAATGTAGGTTGGATTCAGGAGATTCCATAGACACTGCCTTGAGGTGCTGCAGTAGATTGGGGGCATCTGCAGCACACCTTGGGCACAGGTCAAGGGCAAGTTGGCCGCCCTTTGCTTGTTCCAAGGCCGAAAATGCCCTTCTTGATGTCCTTTGTGTAATCTTCTCTTGGAATATTCTTGAAATCATTGCTTAAACATAATCACCCTTTCACTCTTTTTCTTCCTTCTTTTTTGATCAAACACCTTTTTTTGGATAAATTTTTAATATGAATATAACAATCTCCTCAAGAACACTAAGAACATCAATCTTTGTAACTTTTTCTCCAGAGCTTGAAATAAGTTGAAATTTTGAATGTAGGTACTTATTAGCCTTCTAAACTCATTCCAAACATCAATATCTCCAAATTCTTCACCAAAATCTTCAGATTTTTAATTCACTTCAAACTTCTTCAACTCAAGCTTCCAACAAGGATATAACTCTCAAATAAGGTCTGATTTGACTCAAATTTGGTTTATAGACTCATACAGTGTTAGGGAACGCAAATATAACACTAAAAACACAATAAAACACAAAAATTAAAAACTCAAAATATGATCTAAGACCTAAAACGTAAATAGTAAAATTTTTTGTGATTTTCGATTTTCTAAGATGACTAGACCCAAGATTGATTTCATAGAAACGAAATCAAGCTTGACTATGATACCAAATGATATACGAACAAACTACAACTAAGATAAGAATTCAAAAAAAAAGGATAGAATGGAAAGGTAATAAGATAGACACAGTAAAAGGAATTGAAAGCAAATAAAGAGTATATCAAACCCTAAACCCTCAATCAGTATACCAAACAAAGCACCTAAATATTATGTAGACCTCAAGGGAATTAAATTCCTAAGCTACCCACATTTCTAAATGAAGTTTCAAGACAAGCGATTCCACATTTTGTCACATAGTTTGACTATTCTTGAAACTTTTCCATTCCATAATATAGTAATGGAACTTAAATTGGTTTGGTTGGTTTTAAATGGATTGGAAAGGACTTGCTAGCCATGGTATTAGTTCAATTGAAACTTTGGAGTCAAATTGGTTTAATGAATTTGGTATGGCAATAAATGGATAGACTTGCAAGCTCTAATTATGGTATGACTATACCAAAGGTTAATGCCTAATTAAAAAAACACTTTGGTAAATGGTTGGTTATGTGTGAGTGGTTTTAACATGGGCTTAAAGAGGCTCATGTTGGCAAAGCCGTGGAAGGTGGAGGTACCGGGGGGACCAAAACTAGAAACTCATGTTTTCCAATGTGAGGTGTGATCTTGGTGATCGTGTGCATGACGTCACACTTATATTTTTTTAGAGATGTACTAGTCCTCTCAGGTTTTTCTTTGGTTCATGGGGCTAACACGCATCGAGGCCCTTTCAGCACGGGGAGCTAAACCTATATAGCCCATGGATGGACTTAGGATGACAAAGCTACACAACCCAGATTAAAAAATTTAAATGCATGATAAACCCGATTTCTTTTCCCGACATGGTATATATACATATGTACTTATGTGATTGCATATGGTTAATTACTTTGGTTTTGAATAATGGCATTATTTTATCCTTATTCCTGAGTACATGCTAGCGTCTGTTCCACTAACCGTCTTCGGACGTTGTATCCCCACGCGATGCAAGAACCGGCTATACTACTCCTCCTGCTCAGTGACTTGGATTCGGAAACAACTTTGTGTCTGACTGGAGTGGTGAGCTTCCATACTCCGAAAGACTCCATTTCATGATATGAACTTCTTTCATTAATATTCATTTCTTAGACTTTAGTTTCGGCTATGGTCAGAGGTATGTACCAATCAAATGTTTTTTTATTTCAGATAGAGGCTTTGTAGAACTACTATGGGCATGGGTGGTGTCGGTATTAGTGTCAGTCCTTGTATTGATATTGGCATTGGGGTTGGCACCAGTTGAATATTTGATTGAGGTTGTTGGATTATGGTTATAGACTTTAATTAATATATTTAAATTATTATTATTATTTTATCTTGTTATATGTTCAAAATTCATCCGACATAGGGTAAAAGATAGTTATGATTAGGTATTGAGGGTGGTCTCCGGTCTTGATTGGACTTGAGGCACCCAACACGACTAGGCCCTGATTCGGTTCGTGTCACCTTGTCCTTTTCAGGTACTTGATTATATGCTTAACTATTGTCCAGTTTTCTCTTACTGGATTAGACTAAAATCTGCTAACCATGCCTACTACAAAACAGATATCAAGTCTAGTGTACAACACCGCATACATGATGTATATGGAGTTGCCTTTATGTTTTCTATCTAGTGTACAACACCGCATACATGATGTATATGGAGTTGCCTTTATGTTTTCTATCTCCTCATCTGTCTTAGGACATTGGTCCTTAGAAAGAAAAATTACATGTCTAAAAAGAAGAAATCTTTTCTTGGAAGCATGCATGTTGAACCTGATAAGAATTGTATCAATACAAAAAGCTTGAGATAAGCTTGATATCCTTTTCTGGCAATCACGTAGAACCTTGATCCCAAGGATGTGAGCAATTTCTCCCAAATCTTTCATATCTAAGTTATTGGATAACCATTTCTTAACTGAATTCAACAAGACAACATTATTTTCTATGAGCAAGATATCATATACATACAATACTAGAAACATCACTCTATTTTTATTCACTTTTTGTACACACAAGACTTATCAAGACACTGCTCCAAGCCAAAAGTATTAACCACATTGTCAAAACAAGTGTTCCATGACTTAGAATCTTACTTTAATCCATAAGTGGATCTCTTAATCTTGCACAACATATGTTTTTCCGTTTTCCAATGAAACCATCTAGCTGTCGTATAAGAATGCTCTCATCAAGACTTTTATTAAGGAAAAATGTCTTGACATCCATTTGCCAAATATCATAGTCATAATATGCAGCAATGGATAAGAGAATCCTAATAGACTTAAGCATGGATATTAGTGAAAATATTCCCTCATAATCGATCCCTTTTTTCTGAGTAAATCCTTTTGCAACAAGCCTAGATTTGAAGCTTGTACTCTCCGTCTACTCTTATTTTCTTATAGATCCACTTGCATCAAATGGTTTTGACTCCATCTATAGGTAGTTTTACAAGATACCATACTTGATTAGAGTATATGGACTCCATTGCTAATTTTATAGCAATAATTTATTTGTTTACATCTTTATCCTCTAGTGCTTCATCGTAATTTATGGGCTCGGTATACAACTCATCAGGGATTCTATCAATAAACTCTCCCAAGAGTACATACCAAGATGGTTTTCCTATCTCCCACTACGATGAGGAACTATAGTTGTAAGGATCGGTACAGAAGCAACTGCACTATTATGATCTTATGGTTGAACCACATCATTTGATGGATTTTAATTCTCTATGTTATCCTAATTACCTTGTGGTGTTGGTACATCAATGACTTCTTCCTCTTGTGCACCCTCAGAACTTTGATGCAATGTACTTTTAGGAACTTGTACGTGTGGAATTGTATGTCTATTAACATCTCTCCCACTACTAAAATGCAATGGCATATTAACTCTGACATCTAGAGCTGGGATTTGATTTTCATTATCGTTAGTTGGTTGATTCATTACCTCTTTGCTTGATTCCCATAAAACTAGTTTACTTTTAGGAATGTGGTTTGTTATTAAATTCATTTTTTGAAACTTGGCATTGGTACTTACAACGATATTCTTTTTCTGTAGGATTTTAGAACAGACCACCTTTCTTTCCTTTAGAGTAACTAATAAAAACACATACTTCTGATCTTGGTTCCAACTTTTCTATATTTTCTCTCAGCACGTGTGCTGGACATCCCCAAATCTAAATATGTTTCAGACTAGGTTTATGCCTAGTCCACAATTCTATGGATGTCACATGTACCGAATTGGAAGGAGCTAAGTTTAGAAAATAATTTGCAGTTTCTAGTCCATAACCCCAAAATAAAGAAGGCAAATCACAATAACTTATCATAGATCCAACCATTTCTAAAAGAGTCATATTTCTTCTTTATGCTACACCATTCTTTTATGGGGTTCTAGGTGCAGATATTTGAATTGTAATTCCTTGTTCTGATAAGTAATTAATGAACACATTGGAGAGGTATTCACCATCACAATTAGTGTAACGCTCTGAAAAAATGGGTCCTAGAGCGTCACAAGGTGCTTGAGGCTACGAGTAGCCCCAAGCTAACCCTTTGAGCCATTTTCATTCAGTTCAACACAAATCAACGGGGTTTCCATAAATAACCCTCAAATATCAACAGAGTAATCATCATCCAAGAATAAAAGAATTTTAAAAAGGTAACAAAATACGACTTATTAGTCAACTCCCAACATCTATACTGGTCTGACAAGCCTCTAAGAAAATCAATAAAACCAACAAGTCATTGAGACATGCCCCAACTGACTCATACTCAGTTATCAAATGTAAATAATTCCGTGAAACCAACATTAGACATCACGTCCTCGGAATATGAGGACTCACCACAACAGAGGATGTAGAACAGCATGCTCGAAGAATCACTGTCGAACCTGAAACTGAGCACCTGAACCTACATTCCGAGAAAATGCAGCCCACATCCGAAGATGTGGGTCAGTACCATGGAAAGGAACCGAGTATATGGGGGTGTATACAATTGTATAAATATCATCGTCATAAATATTTATAAAAAATATGCAGGATATATGAAAGACTCACATAGCCCGAAGAAAATCATCATAATCATGAGAGGATAAAATAAGTATAATAACACATGTGAGTCATCATATAGTTTGTCAATCACTTTCAGTTCATCAAGAATATCAATTCTCATAATGTAAATATCATTTAAATCTTTCGAAAGAATAACTTTCACAATTCCACTTTCAAATCACTTCACCATTCACCATAGACACCAGAAAACACACACACACTGGGAGATCCTATAACCGACATAAATCATGTGAGCTACATGGAGTCCAACGTACAATCCACGTTGGGGAGAGCCGTCCTATCCTTTCCATCGGAGTAGGACTATCGATATCAAATCCACACAAACTAGTGATCACTATATAAATCAGCCTCAGGCTCACTCCTACGGGGGAACGTAGTTCTAGATAAGTAAGGTCACTTTATACCTCCCACTCGGTGCTAAAGATTTCTCTCGGACTTAGCTCAGATCATTTCAAAGACAATCCACAACAAAACAATTTCAGTAATATATAAATATACATCGGGAGTCATCATGCTTCACATCTATCAAAATCAACCACGTTGTGGATTTCTTTCACACTCGAGTTCAAAACAACTCCATTAAGACCAAAAGGTCAAATCATTCAAAATATCTCAAATATTCAACATCAACGTGCTTATAGCACACACTTTCTCAAAAAAATACAATTTCCAATGGGGATTCACGACCCAAATATCAAAATCATGATAAATATCATTCAAGATTCATGTTTTATATCACCACACATGTAAATTAATCTTTCAAAATCATAAACATCAAGATTTCATAATAATCATCATAAGATATTGGTTCATGCTTCAAATTCATAAAAATCAAATAAAAATCATGCCTTTGTAAAGAAAATTACTTTTGGGCACAAGAACGAAAGAGAGTTCTTGTTGAAAAATCTCACATACCTTGAATGATGAACTTTAGATCGATACTTATTTTTGAGATGTTAATCATGCCTTTGAATGATGGTTCTTGGAGTTCTTGAACTAGGAACTTGGAATCTTGAATAAATTTGCAGAATTAATGGTGAACTTTGGAGGTTCTTGAAGTTGGATGTAGGAGCTTAGGGTTTTATTTTTGAGGGAATTTGATGAAATATAACATATAATGCTTTTAATATGCTTTAATATAGGGTTTGGATGGATTTTAGGTGAGGGGGAATGACCAAAACATCCTTAAAAATCAAATAATTCTCGAATCTGTCCTTTGGTGGACTATTTTGATAGTCTGAAGTAGATCAACCATAACGTTTTACTCCGATATCCAAATTGGATGAAACCAATTTCATTAGAAAGAGGACTCTCATATATTTCCGTTGATATATAGTATCCCATCCATATCATTATGTACGAGGAGTTATGATTGTTTGAAGTTGACCCAAAAATTCACTTTTGATAGGCTGAAGTAGATCGACCATAACTTTTTGCTTCGATAGACAAATTGGATGAAACCAATTTCATTGGAGAGAGGACTCGCAGAGCTTTCCGTTGATATATAGTAGATCACCCAGATCATTATGTACAAGGAGTTATGATCGTTTAAAGTTGGAGCAAAAATACACCAGGCCTCAGTACTTTTTCCTGCACGTTTTACTGTTCACTACTATTCACAGTTCGATCGAAATGTTCATAACTCGTCGCTCGGGTGTCCGATTTGGATGATCCACATATCGTCTGAAAGTTTATTTGATACTCTATGCAATGGTGGGTCATAATCTAAGATATTCCGCACAAAAAATTTATAGTACATTCTAGAAGATAGAACCCAACATGTTTACGTACAAAATTTCAACGAAAAATTTCCCGGGGTATTACAATTAGATCTACTTGATAAATTTCTCATGTCGTAGGTACTTGATAACTAATAACACAACCATTATTAAAAAAAATTAACATTATAACCATATCTCAAAACTTCAAAAACTGAAATCAAATTTCTTCTAACAGTGGATATATATAATACGTCTTTAAAATTAAAACTCTACAATTATCAAACGAAATACTAATACTTCCTAATGCTAAAGCTGGAGTTGTTGAATCATCAGCCTGAAAAACACAAATTTTACCTCTATTCAACTTTGCGCATTTCTTAAAACCCCTGCAAAGTAGTGCAGATGTGATCAGTGGCTCCTGAATCTACACATCATGATGTGGTAGAAACAATCACTAAACACGTTTCAACAACAAGTGAAAGTGAATCTAGCTTGTTTTTCTTCTTGGCTAGGAAAACTGGACAATGTGTCTTCCAATGGCCTAATATCTTGTAATGAAAACACTTGTCGTTAGGATTTTTCACACTGCCAGTTAGAGCTATCATTTCTTAGTATTGTGAGTCTTTATCTTCTTCTTTCCATATTTTGATTTAAAAATAGAACTTTTCTTAATAAAATTATGGTTCTCAAGTTTATTTTGACTCAAAATAGTGCTAAAAGAGGTAAAAGGAGACATATTGAATCTAAGATTGAAAAATATTACAATAGATCATCAACATAATCATATATACATTGAACGGTTAAGTTCAAACTCATCATATACACATATATTTATTCATCTCAAATAACCAATCGATGGGATTGGAGAACTACTCATGCAATAAACATATATAATAACCAATTATTCACTTCATAAACTTTTACGGACCAAACTCAGATGGAGAGTATACTATTAGTTTAAGTGAAAACCTACTCTAGTTACATTGATTCAATCATATATTACTCAGTTTAGGAGAGTTAATACAGATTATCAAACTAAAGATTATATACATGACTTGTACTAAATTCATTCGATAGGGAGGAAGGTCCAAGACAACACATAAACTTAATACTTTATTACTATTTAATCTTGGTAACCATAGGGATGAACCCTCTTTACACAACTTATTTCTCTTCATTAATATACCTAAGAGTTCAATATATTGCGTTTTCTCCGTTTGGGTGAAAACCTTTAATATATGTTCTCATGTACACTTATTCGGAAAAATTTATACATAATATATTGAGCTAATTTTAATGACTCAAATAAATAGATCACTTTCTTAGATACTATTTATTAATCATTATTCTCAACTTATGTATTAATAGAATCCCACATATATAAAACATTAAGAATTTACAATAACTCAAATAAGTAGACTACTTATAATGGATCCTATTTATTAGTCATAATTCTCAAATGTATTATAATCCCACATATATAAAAGATTAAGAATTGTGAATGTTTCCAAATAAATAAATCACTCTCTTAGTAATTATTTATTATTTAATCATTAATTCTTATTCATACGTTATAAGATATTGTGAGAAAAAAAACGTTCATGTGATTAACGAGTGATATGACCTTTATGAGTTCAAAATATTAATAGCTTTTCAATGATCCGAAATTAATTTACCACTATGATGATCACAATTCTTTAATCATTAGTTCCCAATATTTGTACTAGTACGCACATGTCAGTTGCCATTACCATAAGGTATAATGTGCCTAATAATTGTCAACTCTTTCTCTTAGTTTAAAAAGAGGAAAAAAATTAGATAATCACCAAAAGATATATCACAACGTGCTTGAATTTTTGTATGCTGCTATAGAAATAAAGTAACAATCAATCACTCAAAGTGCAGCAAACAACGAACGTTCAGAAAGTTATATTCTGGGCAGGGGCGGGCGGATGCACAACATAAAGTGCGGTTCTCAGGAACCCATAACTTTCGTCCGATTCTTAAATTTATATTGAGAAAACTAGTAAATATATAAGAATTATAAGTTGGAACCCACAAACAAAGTGTGTTATTAGTCTATTGATAAAAATTATAAGTTGGAAACCCACAACTTTTAAATTTAAATTCTAAATCCTCTGATTCTGAGTGACCTTACCTCGCCAGGAAACTCCAAACACGTTCTTGTTCTTGCTTTTCTTTATTATTATTTTCTACACGAGTCAAACTTAGAAAGATTCATGTCCTTCTCACCGTCACCAACATGATCCAGATTCCAATCACGAAGGAAGCAGTTTTGGGACAAACTTTCTCCGCTAAATCGCAATTCACGAAATGAAAAACACATATTCATGTATATAATATCACTCTCTATCACATATATACAAATATATTATACTAATCTATTTAGATGCAAATAGGCTCGTGATGTCACTTGTTGGAAAACAAGCATACTGGAAACAAATAGACAAGATCACTTGCATGTAATATACACAACCAATATGAACACATAATTCACGCAAAGGATGCTTAAAAATAATCAGAAATACCTCTTGAAACGTGAGAAGATATCTTGAAGCGAATGCGTCTTTGAATATGTTGTCTTCTACAGTGATGCCAAATTCACAGCCGAACTCTCTCAATACTTGGGTGGGCAAGTATGTAATAAAATACTCAATTCTTTTTCTTGTTGTTGAATTTCTAGGCTAGGAAAATCTCTATTTATAGAGATACTCCCCAATCCAAGGAGGAAAAGAAAACACACACCTATTTCTACTTGAACAAGGACAAGCAGTGACTTTTTATTTTCCTAGAGAAAATAGAATTCCGAGTTCTAAGTATAATATGGGCATTGTATGGACCACGGAACTAATTAATGAGGTCCCTATTATGAAAATAATTCAAAACATCAATTTGAATTATTCTTACCATAATAAATTATAAATTATTCCATTAAATATTCGTAATTGCATTCATCTATTTTAATTTTGAATTTTTCATTAAACACTTATTAATTTTCCATATTAAGATTACAGATACTAATCAATAAATTAAATTACTGCCGAATTTAATATATAATTTCATTTAGAACAATGTTTAACTTATTTCATATGTCGGATTCATAAATCCACCGATCGAGTTTACGCATGAAAACTCATAAGCTTGTCATAAAGGACGTATGATCATTTTTCATACCAAGACATGAATTCCATCAACTAACTTATTATTTCACCAATATACATTATTATCATCCAGTGTATCAGGAGTATTGACCCATCTCAGAATCTCACCTTTTAATTGATCAATGCTATAAATAATGTATACAGATCATAATAGTTATATCAAGATTGAGAATATAAGTACATTTAACAATTTAGAGAATATGTTTTTATCAGTCAGTCCAAAACAACTATCACTACTCGGTCCAATTCAATACATACAAAATGCACTAGCATGAGAAGTTAGAACTATACCATTCTCGTAATCAAAGATAAATTACATTTAATCTTGTGCTACAATCATTCTGATAGTAAGTCCAAATTTTCATCTACGATTGTGAACTATAACTTTAACTTATAAGAACTGATAATTTAATCTTCTGTGTATAAGCTTTAACTATATACACCAAATCATCTACTATATAAGTTAAGGACACATATATGACAATGATCTATTTAATGTAATGATTTATTAAATTAAATATATAAATAAATAAATAATCATTCAATAAATAATAGTACATCAAAATCATATGATTTATAGTATATCCTAATAGTGAAAATATAAGAAGGGGCATAAAGTGAAGCCACGATCACTGGAGTGTTATCTAGTCTAGAAATAGTGGAATGTTGTGTTTTCCTAGTGATAGTGGTTAATGAGGTTTGAAGGCAGATGGAACCTTTATAACGATATCCTTCTTCTCTATTTTGTAATTCTCATCTTTGTAATAAAATGCTTTTGTTTACCCAAAAAAAAAAGAACTTATATATTTATATTGACAATGAAGATCATATATAGTCATTCCAAAATAAAGAGGAGAAATCAAAATCATCATTACCACCAAAGTCTTAACAAATAAAATTAATACATTAATAATGTCTCTATTTTAACACAAATTCAAGTTAAACCCTAACCATCAAGTAAAATACAAAAGAACTTATACATTACCATTGAATCTGAATTTTCTTAACACAAATTCAAGTTAATAATCCTAATAAAAATTCAAGTTAATAACCTAAACATAAATTCAAGTAAAACTCTAAACTAATGCATAGAAAATTTCCTAAATAAACTAATACATTAACATTGCACCTAACATCTAACAATCACAAAGTAATTGCAACGAAAAATCTAACCTTGTAACTTGGGCATTTTGAAATGGCAGCCTAGCAAAGGTGGAGGCAGAAACTTATTTCGGAGGTTGCCAAAGGACATTGCAGAGTTGGTAGAGCTAGAGAGGACAGAAAAGAGAGAGAAGAAAATAAAAGGAAAAATTTCGATCTAGAATAATGAAATCGATGAAACCACGGTCGATTTCCCACTTTCATCATTAAATAATTGATCATTTATTTGACGATAAAAAGGGCGAGTTCTCGATCTTGTCCGTCGGTTTATTTAAATCAAAATAAATTAAAAAATCAATTCTATTTTATTTATTTATTTTTAAATAAAATAATGTCTAATTAAATAAACGATATTGTCCTCAATTATTATACATTACTAGTATTTGTACCGCGCTTTTGTCACAGCCCAAATTCGGGTCCGTGATAGTACATATTCCATCCTCCGTGATAGGTAAGCCAAATACCCAATTTCAAGAACCACATCTAAATTCACATAAGTGGAAGACAATACAAACATAATCAATCCCAAATAATCTTATAAGTAGATTAATAGACTAGAAAAAAAAATCATAGGTAATCTCAGGTCTGGAAGTCACTAATACAAGCCACTAAATACAGAACCAAAAGAAAGTTTGAGTGTTTCAAAATGCGAAAAATGCATAAGAATAAGGCTGAAAGAGATTTCAGTAGTCTCTAAAGCCAATAGCAGCAACCTTGAATCTCCAATGATGCTAGCAAAGAAGAAACCACGGGAGTCAATATCCGGAGGTCGTCCGATCGGTACCTGCACGTAGGGTGCAGAAAAAGCAAGGGTGAGTACGGAACCACGTGTACTCAGCAAGCATCGTCGACCGATCCTAATTCAAAGTGGTGACGAGTGACACCACGTAAATCATCTGAAAACAAACATACGACCTGCACTCAGGAAAAATCATCCTAATCTAACTGAATAGTCAAGTTTAACAGTTATAAGAATATCATACACAATCTAAGAAATTCTCAATCTAGTGAGATAAATAACATATATACAGTAAGTACAAGATCAACAAACACACTTTAACCAATCTAAACCAAATGAATCAATGCAATGCAAATACACATACTGCTCAGGCGTGCACTCCAATCCCAATATGTATATTGTGCAGGCGTGCACTCCGCTCTCAATAAATATACTGTGAAGGCATGCACTCCAATCCTAATAAATATATTGTGTAGGCGTGCACTCCGTTTTCAATAAATCTACTATTTAGACGCAGGGGCGGAGCTACAGCCACCGAAAGGTGGTCAGATGAACACCCTTTGTCGGAAAAAATTTCTGAGCATATACGTTAAATATAGATATTTATGATTATATATATATATTGTTGAACACCCTTGACAAGCTAAAGAAACATAGCCTAATAGTTAAGGATGTTCAAATCCGTAGCCCCAACCTGGGTTCGAATTCTGGTAGGTGCAGCAACATTTTTTTTTCATTTTTATGAACACCCTTACCCCAAACTCTGGCTCCACCACTGTTCAGGCGTGCACTCCGATCCCAATAAATATGTATAATACTGTGCAGGAGTACACTCCGATCCCATTAAATATATAATACTGTTCAGGCGTGCACTCCGATCTCATATGAATTTTATGAACACCCTTACCTCAAACTCTGGTTCCACCACTGTTCAGGCGTGCACTCCGATCCCAATAAATATGTATAATATTGTGCAGGCGTACACTCCGATCCCATTAAATATATATAATACTGTGCAGGTGTGCACTCCGATCTCATATGAAATGCAATGCATGATGTGCAGGCATGCAACTCCAACCCCAAATCATCAATAAAGTCAAGTAAAGCACTTCATGTCTTAAACCAGATCAAACATCAATTTCAAAGTCACTCAACTTATCAAGTGCAAGCATCATCATTAGCTAATTTTTTCGATAATTTATGTACCATAACCAACTAGTCCATCGGGCTAGCAAATAGGAAAAACAGTTTAAACATACAATTAATTTATTTTATCCCCTCAAACAACACCGATACCCGTATAGATGCTTGTCACAATCATCTATACGGGACCCTCAATTCTCATTACTCCCATTACACATAACTAGCAAATATTCAAATAATCAAGTTGCCTCGAATTAACGTACAAATATCAATTTACAACGTAAAGTCTCTAAATAATTAAAATCTGTTTAAATATGTAATACCATAAGAGTATCAATCTAATGACACCTATATTACTATAAAAAATTTCACTTCCAAAATATAAGAATCGAATCAAAGAATTACTCTAAAACTTCAAAAATTGAAATACTTATTGATAAATAGTCATATTACCAATTTCAAGGCCATAGTTAAAATTGAAATAATAACGTGGCAAATTATTATTAAATATACGGTGGACTAGTAATACAATTATACAAGAGAATTTTAACTGAAAAGTACTTATAAATTAATAAGAAAACAAGTGATGCCATGCCTAATTCACTAATCAGTGGATGAAAAAAGAAAAAAAAAAACAAGAACATTGGCAGCAACATACTGGACACACGACAGTAACAAAATTTGATCAACTTCCTTGACATCTTGAGGTATTAACCAATCACGCCTAAATCATATATATTTATTTAACACCATTAATAATAATTACTCTTTTTTATTAACTTAGTAATCCAACATTAACCGAATAAGAAAAGCCAAGAATTCCTATACTACTGTTTGCAGGGTCATTACATCATCCACCACTAAAACAAACGTTTATCCTCAAACGTAAAAAGAAAGAAGGTACCCAGACTATCAAATAGATGTGGATATCTACTCCGTATGTCGGACTCAACCTCCTAAGTAGATTCAGCAAGAGGATGATGCCACCACTGCACCTTCACAGAGGCTATCTCCTTGGATCTTAACTTTCTAACCTGCCTATCCAAGATAGCAATGGGCTCCTCCTCAAAAGTCAAATTCTGGTCCAAACTCACTGAGTCCCACTGAATCACATGCGAATCATTTGGATGGTACCTCTTCAACATAGAAACATGAAAAACTGGATGTACGGCTGAAAGACCCGGTGGTAAAGTCAACTCATAAGCAACTGGACCAACATGCTGAAGAATCTCAAAAGAGTCAATAAACCTCGGATTGAGTTTTCCTTTCTTTCCAAACCTCATCACACCCTTCATGGGTGATACCTTCAACAATACTCACTCACCCTGCATGAACTCTAAGTCACGGACACTTCTGTTAGCATAACTCTTTTGTCTACTCTGATCCGCCAAGAGCTGATCCTGAATCAATCTTACTCGGTCCATGGAATCTCCCAACAAATCAGTACCCCAAGATCTAACCTCAAAAGAATCAAACCATCCAACTGGGGACCTACACTTCCTACCATAGAAAGCCTCGAACGAAGCCATCTGAATACTAGAGTGGTAGCTATTATTATAAGAAAACTCCATGAAAGGCAAAAACTAATCCCAATGACCCCCAAAATCCATCACACAAGCCCGCAACATGTCTTCTAACACCTGAATAGTCCGCTCTGACTGGTCATTTGTTTGGGGATGGAATGTTGTACTCATATCCAACTGAGTACACAACTCCCGCTGCAAAGTAAGCCAAAAATTTAAAGTGAATTGAGTACCTTTATCCGAAATAATAGAAACAGGCACACCATGCAATCGAACTATCTCACGAATGTAAATCTTAGTCAATTTCTCTGCATTATAGCTCATTTTCATAGGCACAAAATGGGCTGGTTTGGTCAATCTGTCCACAATCACCCAAACAGAATCAAACTTCCCCAAGGTCTGAGGCAATTCAACTACAAAATACATAGTGATACGCTCCCATTTTCACTCGGGAATAGGCATCCTCTGAAGCAAACCACCTGGTCTCTTGTGCTCATATTTCACCTGCTGACAATTCAAACACTTAGCCACAAACTCTGCACATCTCTCTTCATCCCATACCACCAGTAATGTTGTTTAAGGTCATGATACATCATCACTGCACCTGGATAAATGGAATAGCGCGAACAATGGGCCTCCTCCATAATAGATCTAGTCAAATCACCCATTCTAGGAACACAAATCCTCCCCTTAATCCTCAAAACACCCTCCTGGTCCAAAGTCACCTCCTTAGCCTCACCTCGCATCACCTTATCCCCGATAATACACAACTTTTCATCCTCAAACTAACGATCTCGAATCTGCCCTATCAACAAAGACCTCCCCTCTACATATGCCAAAACTCTACTTGACTCAAAAATATCAAGATGCACAAAACTGTTAGCCAACCGTTGAACCTCCATGGCTAATGGTCGCTACTCCACACTCCACAATGCAAGACTACCCATACTAACTGTCTTCCTACTCAAGGAATCCGCCACTACATTTGCCTTGCCCGGATGATACAGGATAGTCATAACATAATCTTTCAATAACTTCGTCTATCTATGCTACCTCAAATTCAACTCCTTCTGTTTGAGAAAATACTGAAGGCTACAATGATCAGTATATACCTCACAATGAACTCCATACAAATAGTGCTGCCACAACTTCAATACGAACACAACCGCTAGTAACACTAAATCATGAGTAGGATAATTCCTCTCATGTGGCTTCAACTGCCTCAAAGCATATGCTATCACCTTATTTCTCTGCATCAACACACCACCCAAGCTAATATCGGAAGCATCACAAAACACGATGAAACCCTTACCTTCAATAGGTAGGGTCAAGATAAGAGTTGAAGTCAATAAAGTGTTGAGCTTTTGAAAGCTCTCCTTGCACTTATCTGACCACTGAAAAGCCACATCCTTCTGAGTCAATCGAGTCATTAGAGCTGCAATAGAAGAGAAACCCTACAAAAATCACCTGTAATAGCCTGTCAACCCAATAAAAACTCTGAATATCTAAAGGTGAAGTAGGTCGTGACTAATTCCTAACTGCCTCGACCTTGGCTGGATTGACCATAATACCATCCTTGGACACCACGTGTCGCAAGAATTCCAAAAAACTAAGCCAAAATTCACACTTTGAAAACTTAGCATATAACTTCTTGTCCCTCAACCTATAGAGTACGATCCTCAAATGTATTGCATGATCTGCCACGCTCTTAGAATACACCAAAATGTCATCGATGAACACAATCACAAAAGAATCAAGATAAGATCGAAATACCCTGTTCATCAACTCCATAAACGCTGCTGGGGCATTAGTCAAGACAAAGGACATAACTAAGAACTCATAGTGGTCATATCTAGTCCGAAAAGTAGTCTTAAGAATGTTCGAAGCTCGAATCTTCAACTGATGATACCCCGATCTCAAGTCAATCTTCAAAAACACAGAAGCACCTTAAAGCTGATCAAACAATTCATCAATACGCGGTAGAGGATACTTATTCTTGATTGTCACTTTGTTCAACTGCCAATAATCAATGCATATTCTCATAGACCCATCTTTCTTCTTCACAAATAACACCGGAGCACCCCAAGGTAATACGTTTGGTCGAATAAACCCCCTGCTTAATAAGTCCTGAAGCTGATCTTTCAATTCTTTCAGCTCAGCCTGCGCCGTCCTATAAGAAGAAATACAAATGGTCTTAGTGCTCGGCTTAAAATCAATATCGAAATCAATATCTCTATCAGGAGAAACACCTGAAAGATAAGTAGGAAATACATCTATGAACTCTCTAACCACCTCCACTGACTGTAAAGAAGGTGCCTCGATACCAGTATCACGAATTTAAGCTAAATATGAAAGACAATCTTTCTCAAGTAACCGTTGAGCCTGAATGAATGAAATCACCTTCTTAGGATGTGAACTCCGAACACCGCTCCACTCTAATCTAGGGAGATCGGGCATGGCTAAAGTAATTATCTTGGCATGACAGTCCAAGACAGCATAGTAAGAAGAAAGACAATCCATGCCTAAAATTACATCAAATTTAACCATATCCAGGATAATTAAATCTACCCAGGTATCACACCCCAAAATTGAAATAATTCAGGATCGATATACCCGATCCACCACTAAGGAATCACCTACTGGAGTAGAAACACAAATAGGCACATCCATGGACTTATAACTCATATCAAAGCTGGAAGGAAAGTATGCAGACACGGGAGAAAGTAGAACCAGGATCAAATAATACCAAAGCAGGTCAATGATAAACAGAGACAATACCTGTAATGACTGCATCAGAACTCTACCTCGGGCTTCACTAGAAAGGCATAACACTAAGCTTTGTTATCTATCGGCCGAATCACTCCTCTACCACCTCCCCTACCAGCTGGTGGTGTACCTCTACCTCTCTAAAATCTGCCTCTACCCCTAACTGGGGGCACTGCTGGTCTAATAGGAGCCTGATAACTCTGTTGCAGACACCTCTGCCTATATGCTGGACAATCTCTCCGAAGATAATCCTGACTACCACACTCATAACAATACTTAGGAACCACCAACTATCGAGAAAGACCTGAATATACGGTATGGCTACCACGGCCTGAAAACCGCTGATATAAACCCTATGAAGCATGTCCTGAACCATAAGAACTTCGACCTAAATATCCACCTTCTGTTGTCTGCATCGCTACCTGAACTAGCCTACCATGTTGAAGGCGAAAATCTCTTCTGAAAGAACCCTTACCTCCATATGAGGTACCACTGAATCGACTTAAAGTATGGGACCTCTTTTCCTTCAGATCCCCATACTCCTCCCGATGCATCAAATCAAACTCTTTTACCGATTCAACAACCCTCTGAAGAGAAGCCCTAGATTGGGCTACAACAAACACGGTCTCTCTGATCTTAAGTGTCAAACTCCTCATAAACCTCCTGATCATCTCGGCCTCAAACTCAACCTCGAGAGACCCTGCCCTACCAGAAATCTAAGCAGCCCCTCAAGCTATTTCGCTACCACGACCTCTGCCCCTACCGTGTCTCTTACCCCATCTAGGTATCCCTTTCTCGAGCAATCGGCTCGGGGGCTGGTGAAGGATCCTGACCGTGATTCTGAGGTGCATGAGTTCTCACCTTCGGTGAGAGTATAAGATAAGAATTTCAATATTTAAAGTTAAAAGATCAATATTGCACGATAAGTGAGAGAATAAAATGAATGTTTCCTAAAGTCCTATAGCCTCTCGAAGATAAGTAATGGACGTCTTCACACCGATCTGCTAGACTCGGCTTGTATTTGTGAGACCAATGAACCTGGAGCTCTGATACCCTCTGTCACGGACCAAATTCGGGACCGTGATGGCACCTATTCCATCCTCCGTGATAGGTAAGCCAAATACCCAATTCCAAGAACCACATCTAAACTTAGATAAGCGGAAGACAATACGAACATAACCAATCCCGAATAATCTCATAAGTAGATTAATAGACTAGAAAAAAAAACAAATCATGGGTAATTCCAAGTCTGGAAGTCACTAATACAAGCCACTAAATACAAAACCAAAAGAAAGTTTGAGTGTTTCAAAATGCGAAAAGTGCATAAGAGCAAGGCTGAAGGAGATTTCAGTAGTCTCTAAAGCCAATAGCAGCAACCTTGAATCTCCAATGATGCTAGCAAAGAAGAAACCACGGGAGTCAATATCCGGAGGTCGTCCGATCGGTACTTGCATGTAGGGTGCAGAAAAAACAAGGGTGAGTACGGAACCACGTGTACTCAGCAAGCATCGTTGACCGATCCTAATTCAAAATGGTGAAGAGTGACACCACGTAAATCATCTAAAAATAAACATACGACCTGCACTCAGGAAAAATCATCCTAATCTAACTGAATAGTTAAATTTAACAATCATTAGGATATCATACACAATCTAAGAAATTCTCAATCCAGTAAGATAAATAACACATATACAGTAAGTACAAGATCACCAAACAAACTTTAACCAATCTGAACCAAATGAATCAATGCAATGTAATGCAATGCAATGCAACGCAAATGCATATACTGTGCAGGCGTGCACTCTGATCCCAATATGTAGATTATGCAGGCGTGCACTCCGCTCTCAATAAATATACTATGCAGGCATGCGCTCTGATCCCAATAAATATATTGTGCAGGCGTGCACTCCGCTCCCAATAAATATACTGTGTAAGCGTGTACTCCGATCCCAATAAATATATATAATACCGTGCAGGCGTATACTCCGATCCTATTAAATATATATAATATTGTACAGGCGTGCACTCCGATCCCATATGAAATGCAATGCATGATGTGCAGGCGTACAACTCTGACCCCAAATCATCAATAAAGTCAAGCAAAGCACTTCGTGTCTTAAACCAAATCAGGCATCAATTTCAAAGTCACTCAACTTATCAAGTGCAAGCATCATCATTAGCTAACTTTTTCGATAATTTATGTACCATAACTAATCAATCCATCGGGCTAGCAAATATGAAAAAATAGTTCAAACATATAATTAATTTATTTTATCCCCTCAAACAACACTGGTACCCACATAGATGCTCGTCACAATCATCTATATGGGACCCCCAATTCCCATTACTCCCATTACACATAACTAGCAGATATTCAAATAAGCACTTTGAAAAGAAGTCTAAGGAAAGTTTCAACTTGCCTCGAATTAACGGCCAAATATCAATTTACAAATTTATCCTTTCGTAAAGTCTTCAAATAATTAAAATCTGTTCAAATATGTAATACCCATAAGAGTATCAATCTAAAGACACCTATATTACTATAAAAAAATTCACTTCCAAAGTAAAAGAATCGAATCAAAGAATTACTCTAAAACTTTAAAACTTGAAATACCAATTGATAAATAGTGATATTACTAATTTCTAGGCCATAGTTAAAATTGAAATAATAACGTGCCAGATTATTATTATTAAATATACGGTGGACTAGTAATACAATTATACCAGAGAATTTTAACTGGAAAGTACTTATAAATTAATAAGAAAACAAGTGATGCCATGCCTAATTCACTAAGCATCAGTGGATGAAAAAAAAAAAAAAAAAAACAAGAACATTGGCAGCAACATACTGGACACACGACAGTAACAAAATTTGATCAATTTCCTTGACTTCTTGAGGTATTATCGAATCACTCCTAAACCATATATATTAATTTAACACCATTAATAATAATTACTCTTTTTCATTAACTTAACAATCCAACATTAACCGAATAAGAAAAGCCAAGAATTCCTTTACTACTGCTTCGTAAGGCGTAACTCCAATGCTACCGCCACTGAAGTTATTTCCATCAGCCGCCTCTTTCCTAATTCACCCAATTTAATCACTAGTCCTTCTTAAAATTCTTAAGATTAGCATTAAATTATAAAGAACATATATTTCTTGTTCTCAAGTCATACATGTACTAGACAAATAAAACGGATCCACGGAAAGCAAACATAATTAGTACACTAACCTGAAGCGTAGATACTCTATTCTAAAGCGGTGAACGTTTCACGATGTAGAAATTGTTGTGCCCCTCATTTTTAATCTATCAGGTTTTTATTATTAACTATTATTATTAATAAATATAATAAATCCTTCCACTTAAATTTTATTCTTATACATAAGAGTCAAGAGTTTAAAAAATATCAATTTTTAATATAAAAAGAATAATTAATAAAGAAATAAATGATATAAAAAGTAAAGGAGACCCAATAAAATATGTACACCTTGGAGGTACAGAGATATTAATAAAAACATGTTTTAGAAAAGGAATAGATACACCAATAGAATTATATTTAGCAGATGATAGAATTATAAAACCTATAGAAAAAAGTATAATAACTGCCGTAAAAGAAAATTTAATATACCAAAAATTTAAATTTATAATAAGTGCAAATTATTCAGTAGCGGTAACAGATAAAAATATAGATAAATCACTAGTATTATATTGAAAAATATCAGGAATAGAATTAACCCCAGGAAGTAAAATATTTACAGCAAGATGCAAAAATTTATATGTATTAACAACAAAACATAAAATAACAGAAAAAATAAGATTAACAAAATACGAATAGAAAGTCCATTCGAACAAATTGTAAAAACCATAGATTATAATGATTATAGCTATAGAGACATAGATATAGAAGAAAATTTAGAAATAGTAAATGATAGAATAAGTACAACGAAAAGAATATCTGATGAAAAATCAGAATCATCAAGCTCATAAAAAAGAACAAGTTATGAAATAAATTCAACTAGTAATTTAAACCAATATTATATAACAGGAAAAATAAATGAAAAAGAATATTTAATACTCTTGAATACAAGACAAGAAGAAAATTATATAGCAAAATATCTAGTAAAAAATGAAGAAATAAAAACTGATAATGATATGTGCCCAGATCTACCAAGAAGTTTAATAAATAGTAAAAATATATCAGAAAAAGAAATAATAATAGGAATTAGAAAAATAAAAATAGAATTTAAAGTAAAGGAAGAAATGTAAAACGCAGATATAATATTAGGAATAAAATGGCTAGAACAAGTAAAACCATATAATATAGAACATACACAATTAACCTTAACATATAACAAATAGAAATTATTCTTAAGAAGAGCCTTAACATAAAATGAAAATATATGTATTAATGAAGATAGTAGTAGAAGGATATTACAGTAGATATTATACGCCTATGATAGATACAGGAGCAGAAGCTAATTTATGTAGATATAATTACTTTCCAGAAAGTAAATAGGATAAATTAAAAACACCAATAATAGTTAAAGGATTTAATAATGAAGGAAGCTTAATTACTTATAAAGTTAGGAATGTAAAAATACAAGTATGGGATAAGCTATTAACAATAGAAGAAATTTATAATTATGAACTAACATCAAAAGATATACTTTTAGGAATGCCATTTTTAGATAAATTATACTCACATATAATAACTAGAACAGACTGGTGGTTTACAACACCATGTAAACAGAAAGTAAGAGCAAAAAGAGTTAATAATAAAATAAGAAAGAAAACTAATTGGATAAAAGGAAGTGAAAAAATTACACAAAAGTTAAAAAATATAAAAAATACTGAAGATACAATAGAACTAGTAGTGTTTTTGATAAATAAAACAGAAATAACTATATTTTCAATAAATAAGATAGAAATAATTAAGAAAAAATTAGAACAATTATATAGTGAAGATCCATTAAAAGGATGGAAAAAACATAAAACTACTATAAAAATTGAATTAATAGATAAAAATAGCATAATAACCCAGAAACCATTAACATATAATTTTGATGATTTAAAAGAATTTAAAATGCATATAGTTTGACCCATATATAACTATAAATAATGGCTAAAAATTATAAGGTGGGTTGAAACAGGATAATTTTTTAAAATAATTTGTAGGGTCATTACAGCATTTCCCGGAATATTAAGAAATTTGTGAAATTTGTCGCGCTTCTCGCGATTTTAAAATAAATTAGTTAATTTTTTAAAAATACCCTTCATGATTTTGATTCTACGAGTTGACTGAATTTTGTTTTTTGAGTTACAACAACAACAACAACAACAACAACAACAACAACAACAACAATAAACTCAGTGTATTCCCACATAGTGAGGTCTGGGGAGGGTAAGATGTACGCAGTCCATACCACTAGCTCCGAAGAAGTAGCAAGGCTATTTTTTGAGTTAGTTGAAAGTCAATAATGTGAGCTCAATAGACATTATTTGATTTCACTTCAAGAATTTATTTAACAGATAATATAACTTTTAATTTGAGGATCTAAATGAAAAATTCAGATCAGTTTAAGAAGCCACCTACGTATTCGGCCTAATGAAATTCATTGTTGTTTTTACTTTTGATTGCTTTCATAAATGAATTAGCTTTTAAATAATGAACCAAAATAAAATTAAGATATTTAATTCTTTTTCACCAGTTTTCTCCAGAAACATTTCTAATTCAACCTGCAAGTCTTATGATGTACACAATATTTAATTAAGGACAAAAGTCCTTAATTTTTAAAATAAAATTTCTTAATTCAAGTATCAAAACATAAAACATAAGGGAGTGTTATAGAAGCTTTAAATACAAAGAGACATCATCAAAAAATAAAAAGCAAACATGTAAAAATTAATTTGCAAAAATACAACAAATCTAAAATAAATAAAAAATAAATAATTATAAATAAAATATAGAAAACAACACCACGAACTAAATGTAGAAACAAAGAGAGAGACTAAGAAATAGAAAAATCTGCAGATAAAGCTATGTTAATGGGAACTAAAAAGAAAAATTACAAACAGAGAAAAATCTGAAGATAATTATAAAAAGTTCAACAAATAAAATATTCATACCAAAAAAATTAAGAATACCGCTTATTTAGAATTAGAGGAAATACAACTTAATAGGAGGATTCGAGACTCCTTTATATAATTTATAATAAATATACACACATAGAGAAACTTGAATACACAAATAAAAACATGAACACCCAAGATCCATTATATACATGTAGTTGCCAAGTATCATTCTCTTATTTATTGTATCATTAATTGTTAATTATTAATAATATTAATTAATATCAAGACGTCTCTTTTATTGCGTGTGACTTTTGAATTTTTATGAATTTTAAATTTTATAGTACAATATTGAATTTGAGATTTCGCATGTTTTCAATAAAATAAATCAATTTTTTTATCATTTTTTTTTGCATCTTTAGAATTAAGTTTAATCGGATTAAATTAGTAGGATGAGGAAAGATTTTTAAAATAATAATTGTTTAATGTTCCTAAATACATTTTCTTTTTAAATGAGAAATGAATATAGATAATTATCAAGTAATTAGTGTACTTGTTTGCCAATAGTCTGAAAAAAATTTCTTACAAATACAAAATTTTTAAATTTATTGAAAAAGAAATGATGATAAGCAAAATAAAAGGTATAGACACAAGAGATTGAATAAAGAAATATAATTCTTTTTTTGGCTTTCTTGATATGTCACCTAAGTCAAGTTGGAGTGAATTGAATCAAAGAAAAAGTAGAGAGAATAGTAAAATTGAATGAATCATGCTATATACCACAATTATAACATATACACACATATATAAGAACATATATCATCTTATTAGATTTAAAAATAAATAAGAAAATTATATGGTGTAGTAGATGTTAATTACAGTAGTTATCGTAAAAGTAAAGTGTAAAGAGAACCGACTATATACTCCTGACTATATACCCCCTTCGTTACTTTGTTGTCATAAATACTAAAAATAGTTTCTTCTAAATATTTATCAGTTTAAAAAATCAAAAGAGAATATGAATAATTATTTTTCAACTTTACTTTTAAATATTAATTATTCTAGAATTAAGAGGAACATAAATTATTAAAAATATTAAAGATTTAGTAAGGCATATATTAGTGAAAACTTAAAAAGAAAAGAACGGAGGACGTAGATATATAAAGAATAGAACTATGAAATGCATGAAATTCATACTTACTGGAAAATAAAGAAACAAATTCAAAAAAGGAAGAAAAACGAAAATAAATAATCTTCTACTACTTGTTTGTTAGTTTCAATACTTTCCTTGAGTTTACATATACCTGAAAGAAAAACAAAGAAGATCAAATTTAAAATATGACAACCCGTAATTGCAATACGAAAAAAATTGATAAGATCAAAATTTTAAAATAATACAATTCATATACATAGTGCAGAAAAGCTGAAAAGATCAAACCTTCACAATAATAATTATTATCCCATAACTCATAAGTATAAAAGATTAAGAAGAAAGAAAGATAATTACGAAAAACAAAATTTCCATAACATAAATAGCTAAAAATTTATAGGGATTATGAAGGGAAACAATGGCTTCTCCTCCACAATTGATAGAAAAAGATTAAATGTCATCAAAAAGTATAAATAATTAGAGGAGAAGATGAAAAGTTAAAAATAAGTTAGTGATCATCTTTGATGTGGGGAGACAGAAAGTTTATAAATTTTGTTAATAAAGTTAATACAAATTAATCACACTAATTATGGAAGAAGAATAAAGAATTAATCAAAATATTTAGACATTAAATTTTCTTTTAAAAAAAAAAGATAAATAGAAATTGCTAAAGACTTTTCCAATTCTTTTTTCCTTCATAAATAAGGAATTTGAGTGACTGAAACAATAAAACTATTTAATTAGTATGTGAAGTATCAATTATAGAGT